>NW_023994287.1:157500-445867 GCF_015586225.1 Lucilia sericata
AGACTTTAAATTCCCCTCCTTATTTTTAACAAATTATTATGTTAAAAATTTATATTAAAACGGAAGAAAAAAAACATAAATATAATTATTTAATAGTAAAAAAAAACAAGCCAACAACAAAAAAACAGCAAACAATAAAATTATGTTTAATTGTATGTAAATTGTGAAAACTAAAATAAAATTAACAACATTTTTTTTTTTTTTTTAAATTAATAATTTAATTGATTTATTTTTTATGATAAACTTTTTTTAATATTAATAATAATTGTTTCTTTTTGTTAGCATTTAAGTTAATGAATAAATTAATAAATAATTAGCATTAAAGGAAAGTGATTTATTGATTAAATTTAAATAAACAATAATTAAAATTTATAAAAATAAATAAAACAATAACACATTATAGAAACGTCTGTCTTAACACTCACAACTCAACAAATTCTCACATTTACACCTCTAAAAACACTCTTTCACACACACACACACATACACTCATACTCTAACAGGAACTCACAATTATTTAATAAAAACTATTAAACTTTATATATAAATAAATAATTAATAAAAACTACAATTAATTATAAAACAAAAGAAGAAAAAAAATGGAAAAACCATTTTAGTTTGTAGTATTGTACGTATAATAAACTTTAGTATTTAAAAAATTAATAATTTTAAATATTAATTCAATTAAAAGAAGTAATTTAAAAACAAACAACAACAGAAACAAATTGTGAAGAAAATTTTAATTGTCACCCTTAATATTGATGAGGTTCAAGGGTCAGCTACTCCATGAGCAGTTTATCTATGATCTAATCTGTTGACTAGTCTATGAACTAGTCTATTGACTAGACTCTCAACTAGTCTATGAACTAATTTTCGAACTAGTCTATAAACTACTCTATTGACTAGCCTGTGAACTACTCTATTGACTAGACTATGAACTAATCTATTGAGTAGTCTGTGAACTAGTCTATTGACTAGTCCATGAACTATCTATTCACTAGTCTATAGACTAGTTTCTGAACCAGTCTATGAACTAGTATATAGACTAGTTTCTGAACTAGTATACTGACTAGTTCCTGAACTAGTCTATTCACTAGTCTATAGACTAGTTCCTGAACTAGTCTATTCACTAGTCTATAGACTAGTTCCTGAACTAGTCTATTGACTAGTCTATTAACTAGTCTATTGAGTAGTCTATGAACTAGTCTATTGACCATTCTCAGTTTATTGACTAGTCTATGAACTAGTCTATTGACTAGTTTCTGAACTAGTATGTTAACTAGTTCCTGAACTAGTCTGTTCACTAGTCTATAGACTAGTCTCTGAACTAGTATATTGACAAGTTCCTGAACTAGTCTATTGAGTAGTCTATAAACTAGTCTATGGATTAGTCTATTGACTAGTCATGAACAAATCTATTGACTAGTCATAAACTAGTCTATTGACTAGTCTATGAACTAGTCTATTCACTAGTCTATAGACTAGTTTCTAAACTAGTATGTAGACTAGTTCCTGAACTAGTCTCTACACTAGTTTATAGACTAGTCTCTGAGCTAGTATATTGACTAGTTCCTGAACTAGTCTATGAAAAAGTCCCTGAACCAGTCTATTGACTAGTTTATGAACATGTCTATTGACTAGTCTATGAACTAGTCTATAGACTAGTCTATGAACTAGTCTATTGATTAGTCTATTGACTAGTCTATTAACTAGTCTATTGACTAGTCATGAACTTGTCTATTGACTAGTCTATGAAGTAATCTATTAACTAGTCCATTGACTTGTCTATGAAGTAGTCTATTGACTAGTCTATGAACTAGTTTATTGACTAATCTATAAACTAGTCGAAACTAGTATATGGATTAGTCTATTGACTAGTCATGAACTAATCTATTGACTAGTCATAAACTAGTCTATTGACTACTCTATTCCCTAGTCTTTGAACTAGTCTATAGACTAGTCCATGAACTAGTCTATTGACTAATCTATTAACTAGTCTCTGAACTGGCCTATTGACTAGTCTCCGAATAAGTCTATTGACTATTCTATGGACTATTCAATGGACTAGTCTTTTAACTAGTCTACGGACTAGGCTATTACCTAGTCTATGGTCTAGTCTGTTTACTATTCAACAGATTAGTCCAAGTATTAGTCCATCTAATCAATTGTAAACGTGACAATTAAGAAATTATTTTATTACTAGATACTAGTATCAAAATTTAATTAATTATAAAAAAACACAAACAAATATATATTTTTCGTATAATAACAAAAAAAAAAAACTTTAAAAGTCAACAAATTAAAAAAAATCACTTACACCACCTTAAAAAGCAAAAACAAAAAGAAACAACTAAAAAAATACCAAATCCTGCAACAAAACAATACCTAAAATTTAATTAACACAAAAAAACTGAGAAAATTTAAGTAATTGTTAAAAAATCAAAAAAAAATGTATTATACAAAAAAAAAAATAAATCAAAAAGAAGTAAAGCAAATATTTCCTCTATAAAGCCGTTAACAAAAGAAATTAAAAACAAAAAAAAATTTAAAAATATTTAAAAACACACACAACAAAAAAAAATATATGTAATTTAGCTGGATCAGAAAAGAAAACAAAGGCACATTTTATGAAATTGTTGCAAATTAATTAAAATTATATATTTACGAAAAAAAAGAAATACTAACACCCCTACAAAAACAAAATTCTAATTAGAAATTAGTTAAAGCAAAAAGAAACAACAAAAAAAACGATAACTTTAGTAATAAAAAAAATTATTAAATGTGTTGTTAAAAAAATTTCTATATAAAAACAATAAGTTTTAAAAATAAAAAAACAACAACAAAAACCAACCTCAGCCCCATATTAGAGAAGGAAAAGGAGGAAAAACTACAACACAAAACATAACTTTTGCTCATTTGTGTAGTATTAACAAAATTACATTCATTATTATAACAATAATATATAAAATAAAATAATATTTAGAAAAAAAACAAAGAAGGAGGAAAGAAAAACTAAAAAACAACAACAAACAAAAGAAATTAATATTTTTAAGTATGATGAACAAAATAAACTTGAAAATTAAAAACAACATATAAAAATAAAAGGAAATACAAGTGTTTTTATTATGGAAACCCCGGACAAAATGGATAGAGTAGATAGATAGATATAGATAGTAGATAGATCAGATAGATAGACTAGATCGATAGATAGATAGCTAGATCAGATCGCTCGATAGATCGATCGATAGATAGCTAGATAGCTAATAGATAGATCGCTAGCTAGATAGATAGCTCGCTCGATCGCTCGCTCGCTCGATAGCCGCTAAGCTAGCTCGCTCGATCGAGCTCGCTAGTAGCTCGCTCGCTCGCTCGCTCGCTCGCTCCTCTCTCGCTCGCTCGCTCGCTCGCTCGCTCGCTCGCTCGCTGCTCGCTCGCTCGCTCGCTAGCTCGTCGCTCGCTCTCGCTGCTCCTAGCTAGCTCGCTCGCTCGCTCGCTCGCTCGCTCGCTCGCTCGCTCCTCGCTATCGCTCGCTCGCTCGCTGCTCGCTCGCTCGCTGCTCGCTCGCTCGTCGCTCGCTGCTCCTGCTCGCTCGCTCGCTCGCTCGCTCGCTAGCATAGCTAGATCGCTAGCTCGCTCGCTAGCTCGTCGCTCTCGCTCGCTCGATGACTCGATAGAAGATAGATGATAGATCGATATGCTAGATAGATGCGCTGTGGTCTAGCTCCGGATGTACAGTTATCCTTCTTCATAAACGGACGTAGGGATTATATTTCACCTTATAAGAATCGTCATAGTCCAATCTATAAATGTCTTAAATTTTATTCTAAAATTCTTAAAAACCATCGAAATATTGAACAAAATCTGAAAATGATTTTAACACACCATGGGTAGTTTTTGGTATTGTTTGTCTAAATTTTGTAACCTTATAACTCCAGACATATTTGATGTATTGCAAAGAAAGTGTTATCAAATGAAAGGCTAGCATTTCAGCTAATACATCGATGAATTCATTTTGTTAAAACTTAAGTTAAAGTTGACGAAAAAGGCAAAGATATGTTAACACCCATTTTAAAGCCGATTGGTGGGCGTGGCAAATTATATATTTTTTCAAAAATGTTCACCATATCTTTCTTAGTCAACACACTAAATTTCATTACATTATGTTGAAAAACAGCAAAGTTATTAAAGAAAATTCGAAAAACATGTTTAATTCACAGCGAACTGTTATAGCTCTGTTCAAGCAAAGTTTGAAAGGCCCTATGTCTGAAATTGATTGATGTATATTCGTGAAAGTTATATCAAATGAAAGGTCATGTTTTCAGCTAGAAGTAGATTCATTAATGTTTTTGGAAAACAGTACAATGTTGCCCTAAAAAACAAAAAAGCGTTTACGCCCATTTTTTCACCAACAAGTGGGCGTGGCAGTTTTTCTTGTTTAAAAAATATTCCTCACTTCCTGTTTTATCTGCATTCAAAAATTTCATTAAAATATCATTGAAAACAACCGAGTTATAACACAAAATATAAAAGTGTCTTTGACCCCCCAAAAATTGAAAAATAAAAACTCCAAAAATTTTTGTTAAACACCAGGACACCAGAACCTGGTAGTAGGTAGATTTACGCACAGCATTTTCTTTAAGATGTTATATCTCGAAAACTGCTAAAGATATTGATATAATTGTTTCACCATATGATAGGTTGGGAACTGGGCTACAAAATGGGCAACCTTTGGCCCGCCTGGAATTTGGGCCAAGTGGCTTAAAATGGGAATCTATAATTAAAACGAGTATAATTCACATTATAGTAGGCGTAGAAAGTTATATGTTAGCTTATAGGAATCGCAATATTCCATTCTATGAATGTGTTAAATTTCATTAAAATATTCTTAAAAACCGTTGAAATATTGAGAAAATTCTAAGAATGATTTTGGTACACAATCGGCTGTTTTGGTATTGTTTGTCTAAACTTTGGAACCTTAAAACTTGAGAAATATGTGATGTATTGCGGCGAAAGTGGTATCAAATGAAAGATTGGGAATTCAGCTAATAGATGGATGAATGAATTTTGTCAAAACTTAAGTCAAAGTTATGGAAAAACGCAAATATATGTTAACGCCCATTTTAAACCCGACTGGTGGGCGTGGCAAATTACATATTATGAAAAGAGTTCAGCATATCTTTCTTAGTCAACACACAAAATTTCATTAAATTATGTTGAAAAACAAAGTTATTAAACAAAATCCGAAAAACATTTTTGATCCAAAGTGCACTGTTTTAGCTCTGTTCGAGCAAAGTTTGAAAGGCCCTAACTCAAAAGATGTTTGATGTATATTCGTAAAGGTTATATCAAATGAAAGGTCAGGTTTTCAGCTACAACATAGATTCATTAATTTTTTGGAAAACAGTACAATGTTGCCCTAAAAAACAAAAAAGCGTTTACGACCATTTTTTCACCAACAAGTGGGCGTGGCAGTTTTTCTTTTTTAAAAAAGATTCCTCATTTCCTGTTTTATCTGCGTACCAAATTTCATTAAAATATCATTGAAAACAACCGAGTTATAACACAAAATATAAAAGTGTCTTTGACCCCCCAAAAATTGAAAAATAAAAACTCCAAAAATTTTTGTTAAACACCAGGTCACCAGAACCTGGTAGTAGGTGGATTTACGCACAGCATTTTCTTTAACATGTTATATCTTGAGAACTACTCAAGGTATTGATATAATTGTTTCACCATATGATAGGGTGGGAACTGGGCTACAAAATGGGCAACCTTTGGCCCGCCTGGAATTTGGGCCAAGCGGCTTAAAATTGGAATTTATAATTAATACGGGTATAATTCACTTTGTAGTGGACGTTGGGAGTTATATGTTAGCTTATAGGAATCGCAATATTCCATTCTATGAATCTGTTAAATTTCATTAAAATATTCTTAAAAACCGTTGAAATATTGAGAAAAATCTAAGAATGATTTTGGTACACAATCGGCTGTTTTGGTATTGTTTGTCTAAACTTTGGAACCTTAAAACTTGGGAAATATGTGATGTATTGCGGCGAAAGTGGTATGAAATGAAAGATTGGGAATTCAGCTACTAGATGGATGAATGAATTTTGTCAAAACTTAAGTCAAAGTTATGGAAAAACGCAAATATATGTTAACGCCCACTTTAAACCTGATAGGTGGGCGTGGCAAATTACATATTTTATAAAAAGAGTTCAGCATATCTTTCTTAGTCAACACACCAAATTTGATCAAATTATGTTGAAAAACAACAAAGTTATTAAACAAAATCCGAAAAACATTTTTGATCCAAAGTGCACTGTTTTAGCTCTGTTCGAGCAAAGTTTGAAAGGCCCTAACTCGAAAGATGTTTGATGTATATTCGTAAAAGTTATATCAAATGAAGGGTCATGTTTTCAGCTACAAGACAGATTCATTAATTTTTTGGAAAACAGTTCAATGTTGCCCTAAACAACAAAAAGCGTTTAAGCCCATTTTTGCACCAACAAGTGGGCGTGGCAGGTTTTCTTTTTAAAAAAATATTCCTCATTTCCTGTTTAATCTGCGTACCAAATTTCATTAAAATATCTTTGAAAACAACCGAGATATAACGCAAAATATAATAGTGTCTTTGACCCCCAAAAATTGAAAAATAAAAACTCCAAAAATTTTTGTTAAACACCAGGACACCAGAACCTGGTAGTAGGTGGATTTACGCACAGCATTTTTTTTAACATGTTATATCTTGAGAACTACTAAAGGTATTGATATAATTGTTTCACCATATGATAGGTTGGGAACTGGGCTACAAAATGGGCAACCTTTGGCCCGCCTGGGATTTGGGCCAAGCGGCTTAAGATTGGAATTTATAATTAAAACGAGTATAATTCACTTTGTAATGGGCGTAGGGTGTTATATGTTGGCTTATAGGAATCGCAATATTCCATTCTATGAATCTGTTAAATTTCATTAAAATATTCTTAAAAACCGTTGAAATATTGAGAAAACTCTAAGAATGATTTTGGTACACAATCGGCTGTTTTGGTATTGTTTGTCTAAACTTTGGAACCTTAAAACTTGAGAAATATGTGATGTATTGCGGCGAAAGTGGTATGAAATGAAAGATTGGGAATTCAGCTACTAGATGGATGAATTAATTTTGTCAAAACTTAAGTCAAAGTTATGGAAAAACGCAAATATATGTTAACGCCCAGTTTAAACCTGATAGGTGGGCGTGGCAAATTACATATTTTATGAAGAGATTTCAGCATATCTTTCTCTTTCAACACACCAAATTTCATCAAATTATGTTGAAAAACAACAAAGTTATTAAACAAAATCCGAAAAACATTTTTGATCCAAAGTGCACTGTTTTAGCTCTGTTCGAGCAAAGTTTGAAAGGCCCTAACTCGAAAGATGTTTGATGTATATTCGTAAAAGTTATATCAAGTGAAAGATCATGTTTTCAGCTACAAGATAGATTCATTAATTTTTTGGAAAACAGTTTAATGTTGCCCTAAACAACAAAAATGCGTTTACGCCCATTTTTGCACCAACAAGTGGGCGTGGCAGTTTTTCTTTTTTAAAAAAGATTCCTCATTTCCTAATTTATCTGCATACCAAATTTCATTAAAATATCTTTGAAAACAACCGAGTTATAACACAAAATATAAAAGTGTCTTTGACCCCCCAAAAATTGAAAAATAAAAACTCCAAAAATTTTTGTTAAACACCAGGACACCAGAACCTGGTAGTAGGTGGATTTCCGCACAGCATTTTCTTTAACATGTTATATCTTGAGAACTACTCAAGGTATTGATATAATTGTTTCACCATATGATAGGTTGGGAACTAGGCTACAAAATGGGCAACCTTTGGCCCGCCTGGAATTTGGGCCAAGCGGCTTAAGATTGGAATTTATAATTAAAACTAGTATAATTCACTTTGTAGTGGACGTAGGGAGTTATATGTTAGCTTATAGGAATCGTCATATTCCATTCTATGGATATGTTAGATTTTAGTTAAAAATTCTTCAAAACCGTCGAAATATTGAACAAAATCTGAAAAATATTTTAAGACACCATGGGCAGTTATGGGTATTGTTTGACTAAACTTTGGAGCGTTATAACTCCTGAAATATTTGATATATTGGGAAGAAAGTGGTATCAAGTGAAAGGTTGGGATTTCAGCTAATACATCGATGAATTCATTTTGTTAAAACTTAAGTCAAAGTTATGGAAAAATGCAAATATATGTTAACGCCCATTTTAAACCCGATTTGTGGGCGTGGCAAATTACATATTTTAAGAAAAGGATTCAGCATATCTTTCTTAGTCAACACACCGAATTTTATCAAATTATGTTGAAAAAGAACAAAGTTATTAAACAAAATCCGAAAAACATTATTGATCCAAAGCGAACTGTTTTAGCTCTGTTCGTGCAAAGTTTGAAAGACTCTATCTCGAAAGTTGATTGGTGAATATTCGTAAAAGTTATTTCAAATGAAAGGTCATGCTCTCAACTTTAAGATAGATTCATTTGGAAATTAGTCGAAAGTTTATAGACTATTGTTGGCGCCATCTATTGTTTGGTAGTTTAAACTCATCAGAGGTTTATTATAGATGGTTGTAACCTTTGCTATTTATCAAAGTAAATATATATTTCACATATAGATTTCGCCTTTCATTTTTCCATTTAAGGTAACTATGAAGTTAAAAGCAGTATTCGGGAACCGATTGTATGGGGACTATGTGAAATAATGAACAGATTTCCACCATTTTCAATAGCTTTTGTCCTCGGCCTAAAGATCCCGAAATAACCGTACAAATTGTTGAAAATAAAAAAAATTCGGGAATTTTGATGAAGCAACGGACCTAGGTCCATTCTGAGTGCATTTTCGGATTCAGCGTGCGAATTTACCAGAAAGGTGAGTTTCCAGCCAGAACTAAAACTGAACTAGAACTGAAGAAAATTAATCTAAAACTGAAGTGGATTTTTTTCAGATCTTTAACTGAATAAAAGACTATAATTTTTTTGTTTATTTGTATATTTATTTCAGATTGTTATTATTATCATAAGTATATCTCTATTTGTCTTAAGTTTATGCGATATTTAAAAAACCTATTGATGATCCCACCATGATGATTGATGCTGCCTTACCATCTTCAGCCACAACGATAAATAATCCAGGCTTTAAAGAACCAAGAACTAAAAAAGTGAGAAAAAATTAAATATTTCTTAAGTTAATAATTTTATAATATTTTTTACCTTTTTTCTTTTATAACGATGCCACACGCAAGCAATATACTGGCAGAAGCAATGGCTCGAACAGTGTGGCCTCCATGTGTCAAATGGATACCAGAATATAGACTGGACTACAGACTAACTATAGAATAGACTATAGACTGGACTGTAGACTAGACTATATACTAGACTATAGACTAGACTATAGACTAGACTATAGACTAGTCTATAGAGTAGACTATAGACTAGACTATAGATTAGACTATAGACTAGACTATAGACTAGACTATAGACTAGACTATAAACTAGACTATAGACTAGACTATAGACTAGACTATAGACTAGACTATAGACTAGACAATAGACTAGACTATAGACTAGACTATAGACTAGACAATAGACTAGACTATAGACTAGACTATAGACTAGACTAGACTATAGACTAGACTATAGACTAGACTATAGACTAGACTAGACTATAGACTAGACTATAGACTAGACTATAGACTAGACTATAGACTAGACTACAGACTAGACTATAGACTAGACTACAGACTAGACTATAGACTAAGACTAGACTATAGACTAGACTATAGACTAGACTATAGACTAGACTATAGACTAGACTATAGACTAGACTATAGACTAGACTATAGACTAGACTATAGACTAGACTATAGACTAGACTATAGACTAGACTATAGACTAGACTATAGACTAGACTATAGACTAGACTATAGACTAGACTATAGACTAGACTATAGACTAGACTATAGACTAGACTATAGACTAGACTATAGACTAGACTATAGACTAGACTATAGACTAGACTATAGACTAGACTATAGACTAGACTATAGACTAGACTATAGACTAGACTATAGACTAGACTATAGACTAGACTATAGACTAGACTATAGACTAGACTATAGACTAGACTATAGACTAGACTATAGACTAGACTATAGACTAGACTATAGACTAGACTATAGACTAGACTATAGACTAGACTATAGACTAGACTAGACTATAGACTAGACTATAGACTAGACTATAGACTAGACTATAGACTAGACTATAGACTAGACTATAGACTAGACTATAGACTAGACTATAGACTAGACTATAGACTAGACTATAGACTAGACTATAGACTAGACTATAGACTAGACTATAGACTAGACTATAGACTAGACTATAGACTAGACTAGACTAGACTATAGACTAGACTATAGACTAGACTATAGACTAGACTATAGACTAGACTATAGACTAGACTATAGACTAGACTATAGACTAGACTATAGACTAGACTATAGACTAGACTATAGACTAGACTATAGACTAGACTATAGACTAGACTACACTAGACTAGATTAGACTAGACTATAGACTAGACTACTATAGACTTGGCTAGACAATAGACTAGACTATAGACTAGAATATGGTCTAGTCTATAGTCTAGTATATAGTATAGTCTATAGTATAGCATATAGTATAGTCTATAGTATAGCATATAGTATAGTATAGGCTATAGTTTAGTCTTAAGTTTATTCTATAGTCTAGTGTATATTCTAGTCTATAGTCTATATTCTAGTCTATAGTCTAGTCTATAGTCTAGTCTATAGTCTAGTCTATAGTCTAGTCTATAGTCTAGTCTATAGTCTAGTCTATAGTCTAGTCTATAGTCTAGTCTATAGTCTAGTCTATAGTCTAGTCTATAGTCTAGTCTATAGTCTAGTCTATAGTCTAGTCTATAGTCTAGTCTATAGTCTAGTCTATAGTCTAGTCTATAGTCTAGTCTATAGTCTAGTCTATAGTCTAGTCTATAGTCTAGTCTATAGTCTAGTCTATAGTCTAGTCTATAGTCTAGTCTATAGTCTAGTCTATAGTCTAGTCTATAGTCTAGTCTATAGTCTAGTCTATAGTCTAGTCTATAGTCTAGTCTATAGTCTAGTCTATAGTCTAGTCTATAGTCTAGTCTATAGTCTAGTCTAGTAGTCTATAGTCTAGTCTATAGTCTAGTCTATAGTCTAGTCTATAGTCTAGTCTATAGTCTAGTCTATAGTCTAGTCTATAGTCTAGTCTATAGTCTAGTCTATAGTCTAGACATAGACTAGACTATAGACTAGACTATAGACTAGACTATAGACTAGACTATAGACTAGTCTATAGTCTAGTCTATAGTCTAGTCTATAGTCTAGTCTATAGTCTAGTCTATAGTCTAGTCTATAGTCCTAGTCTATAGTCTAGTCTATAGTCTAGTCTATAGTCTAGTCTATAGTCTAGTCTATAGTCTAGTCTATAGTCTAGTCCTATAGTCTATCTATAGTCTAGTCTATAGTGTAGTCTATAGTGTAGTCTATAGTCTAGTCTATAGTCTAGTCTATAGTCTAATCTATAGTCCTAGTCTATAGTCTAGTCTATAGTCTAAGTCTATAGTCTAGTCTATAGTCTAGTCTATAGTCTAGTCTATAGTCTAGTCTATAGTCTAGTCTATAGTCTAGTCTATAGTCTAGTCTATAGTCTAGTCTTATAGTCTAGTCTATAGTCTAGTCTATAGTCTAGTCTATAGTCTATCTATAGTCTAGTCTATAGTCTAGTCTATAGTCTAGTCTATAGTCTAGTCTATAGTCTAGTCTATAGTCTAATCTACAGTCTAATCCATAGTCTTATCTATAGTCTAATCTATAGTTTAGCTTATTTACTAATCTGTAGACTAGTGGAGTGCAGAGTGGAGTTGTCCAGCAGTGGGAACGTAGCTTTTAAAGAGATAATTTGTTATCGATATATTACCTACATCTTTCTTAAATAACCGATAATTCTATTATTGTGTACAATTTCTTTTTATTAGACTTTGTTTTATTTTTGTTGTAATTTTAAATTTTCGTTTAATTATTTTGCATTTTTTAATTTTATTTTATAATTTTTAATTCGTTTATTTATTAAATTATGTGTGAGTTGAGTGTGTGTTATTAAAGTTAAATTTTAAAGTAAAATTTGCTTAACAGTAAATTTGTTTTAAATGTTATTTTGTTTTCACTTTTCACTTTTCGTTTTTTTTTTTTTTTTTGTTAAATATATATACTACATTATTTTAGAATACAATATACATACATTATTTTTATTTATATTTTTGTTATATATATAACTATTTATATATAATATATAAATACAAAGGACATATAAAAAATGTTTTTCATTTTATCAATTAAACAGTTAAATAAAAACATATTTCTCATTAGAGTAGATAAAAAAAGTATTGCGTTTTAGCTGCTTTTTATATTACAAAGTTAAAAAAATATATATAAAAAATAATAATTTATAATGAGTTTACATGCAAATACATAAATATAAAACAAAAATACATTATTATAAATATTACGAATTTTGTTAACAAAGAGAGAGAGAGAACAAATTATAAAAGGATTTTAAATAAAATTTTTTAAATTAAGAGATTATTTAGAGAGCTAAGTTGGTTTCAATACATTTTTCACAAACTACAAATTTGAATTTCAAACTTTATATTATTTTTCAATATAATACCAGGAATTCAGTTTCAGCTTTCTTTTCAATTTTTCCTTGAAAACTTTAAAAATATTTTTAATTTTTAGAGAATCTGTTGCGTATTGAAATTGTTACCAAATTAATTCCCTTTCAATCTCTTTGTATGAGCATATATTTTCTTTAAATTATTAAAACTTGCTTTATGTTCAAGTTAAAAAATATTAATTGTTTTATTGTAAAATTTGCCAGTTTTATTAAAAATCTTTCTTCAGACAACTAAAGGCAAACATTCTGTTCTGAAAATGTATACTTAAGAGAGTGGGAGAGAGAGAACACTTAACTAGTCTATTGACTGGTCAATGGACAAGTCTTCGGTACAGCCTATAGTCTAGTCTATAGTCTAGTCTATAGACTAGTCTAGTCTATAGTCTAGTCTAGTCTAGTCTAGTCTAGTCTAGTCTAGTCTATAGTCTAGTCTAGTCTATAGTCTAGTCTAGTCTATAGTCTAGTCTATAGTCTAGTCTATAGTCTAGTCTATAGTCTAGTCTATATTCAAGTCTATAGTCAAGTCTATAGTCTAGATTATAGTCTAGTCTATAGTCTAGTCTATAGTCTAGTCTATAGTCTAGTCTATAGTCTAGTCTATAGTCAAGTCTATAGTCAAGTCTATAGTCTAGATTATAGTCTAGTCTATAGTCTAGTCTATAGTCTAGTCTATAGTCTAGTCTATAGTGTAGTCTATAGTCTAGTCTATAGTCTATAGTCTAGTCTATAGTCTAGTCTATAGTCTAGTCTATAGTCTAGTCTATAGTCTAGTCTATAGTCTAGTCTATAGTCTAGTCTATAGTCTAGTCTATAGTCTAGTCTATAGTCTAGTCTATAGTCTAGTCTATAGTCTAGTCTATAGTCTAGTCTATAGTCTAGTCTATAGTCTAGTCTATAGTCTAGTCTATAGTCTAGTCTATAGTCTAGTCTATAGTCTAGTCTATAGTCTAGTCTATAGTCTAGTCTATAGTCTAGTCTATAGTCTAGTCTATAGTCTAGTCTATAGTCTAGTCTATAGTCTAGTCTATAGTCTAGTCTATAGTCTAGGTCTATAGTTAGTCTCGTCTATAGTTCTAGTCTATAGTCTAGTCTAAGTCTAGTCTATAGTCTAGTCTTAGTCTAGTCTATAGTCTAGTCTATAGTCTAGTCTATAGTCTATAGTCTAGTCTAGTCTAGTCTATAGTCTAGTCTATAGTCTAGTCTATAGTCTAGTCTATAGTCTAGTCTATAGTTAGTCTATAGTCTAGTCTATAGTCTAGTCTATAGTCTAGTCTATAGTCTAGTCTATAGTCTAGTCTATAGTCTAGTCTATAGTCTAGTCTATAGTCTAGTCTATAGTCTAGTCTATAGTCTAGTCTATAGTCTAGTCTATAGTCTAGTCTATAGTCTAGTCTATAGTCTAGTCTATAGTCTAGTCTATAGTCTAGTCTATAGTCTAGTCTATAGTCTAGTCTATAGTCTAGTCTATAGTCTAGTCTATAGTCTAGTCTATAGTCTAGTCTATAGTCTAGTCTATAGTCTAGTCTATAGTCTAGTCTATAGTCTAGTCTATAGTCTAGTCTATAGTCTAGTCTATAGTCTAGTCTATAGTCTAGTCTATAGTCTAGTCTATAGTCTAGTCTATAGTCCTAGTCTATAGTCTAGTCTATAGTCTAGTCTATAGTCTAGTCTATAGTCTAGTCTATAGTCTAGTCTATAGTCTAGTCTATAGTCTAGTCTATAGTCTAGTCTATAGTCTAGTCTATAGTCTAGTCTATAGTCTAGTCTATAGTCTAGTCTATAGTCTAGTCTATGTCTAGTCTATAGTCTAGTCTATAGTCTAGTCTATAGTCTAGTCTATAGTCTAGTCTATAGTCTAGTCTATAGTCTAGTCTATAGTCTAGTCTATAGTCTAGTCTATAGTCTAGTCTATAGTCTAGTCTATAGTCTAGTCTATAGTCTAGTCTATATAGTCTAGTCTATAGTCTAGTCTATAGTCTAGTCTATAGTCTAGTCTATACTTTAGTCAATATGCTAGTCTATAGTCTAGTCTATATCCGAGTCTATAGTATGGTCTATAGTCTAGTTTATAGTTTAGTCTATAATCTAGTCTATAGTCTAGTCTACAGTGTAGCATACAGTCTAATAGTCTAGTCTACAATCTAGCCTAAGTACTACGAAGTTAAAATTAATTTCGAAAATTCTTTTGAATGGAACACTTTCAAACAAGTCTAAAACCGAAAAGTGGTCAATTAAGAGATTTCATAAAATTTGACAAATTTTACAATAGGACTCTCTTACTTAAAACTAAAATTCTTTAAAAAGCTTTTTAATTGTTTTTCGTTTTGATTGTTTTGTAAAATTAAATTAAATATGTAAATGAAATGTTAAATATTACACATAGTTGTTTTTTTTTTTTTTCATTTAGGTGTACAATTATAATTTTTTTGAAATGACTATACTATCAGTCCATGTTTGTTTGTTGCGTTTTTTTTTTTTGTTTAACAAACATTTTAGTTTGTTTAAAAGAAATGCTTGGTTTTCTTTGATAATTGAGTTTTTTCATAAAGATTTTGTTCGGTTTTTTTCGAGGGATAAGGTGGGGTATAAAAGGAAAACGTTTGTTTAAAAAATGTACAAGTTTTTTTTAAGTTAATAAAGGGCAGGGTTTGTAGGAGTAGAGGAAAGTGTGATAGAGAGTAAAGGTAGAGAGTGATGTTTTTCTTGTTTTTGTTCCTTAATTATTAAACTTATATATGACTATAATTAAATGGCATAAATTCTTTTAATTTTTTTTTTTGTTTTTATCTCGTGTTCGAATGTGATTATTTTTACTTAAATAGTTTAACAAATCTCATGAGATGTTAATCATCAGAGAATATCGGGTGTATTGTTGTCATCGTGTGAATGTTGCAGCAGACCTTTTCTTTCGTCTGGTGCTGTACTTAAATTATTTTCCGGCACTACTGCCGGTTCCACTATGGCATCGGCATACATGGATTCATAGACAGGATTGGCAAAGTTGCCCTGGAATAGAAAGTTAATCAAACAATTAAGCATCATTATGATTTGAATAAAAAAAATGTTATTACCTTATCATCTTCGTGTACAAAGGCGGGAGTTTCATCGGCATCTCCCCGATACATGGGATTCGTAAGCATTATTTCGACATTTTCGGTAAGACGGGCATGAGAGAAGGGTTGTGATATGCGATGTTTTCTATAAGAATGGAAAATATAAAAATTTAGTACAAAATTTTAAAGTAAAACGTTAGGCTAGTTAGACTTAGTTTATAGTCTAGTCTATAGTTTAATCTGTAGTCTAGTCTATATTCTAGTATATAGTCGAGTCTATAGTCTAGTTTATAGTCTAGTCTATATTCTAGTCTATATTCTAGTCTATAGTATAGTCTATAGTGTAGTCTATAGTCTAGTCTATAGGCTAGTCTATAGTCTAGTCTATAGTCTAGTCTATAGTCTAGTCTACAGTGTAGTCTATAGTCTAGTCTACAGTCTAGTCTATAGTCTAGTCTATAGTCTAGTCTACAGTCTAGTCTATAGTCTAGTCTATAGTCTAGTCTATAGTCTAGTCTATAGTCTAGTCTATAGCCTAGTCTATAGCCTAGTCTATAGTCTAGTCTATAGTCTAGTCTATAGTCTAGTCTATAGTCTAGTCTATAGTCTAGTCTATAGTCTAGTCTATAGTCTAGTCTATAGTCTAGTCTATAGTCTAGTCTATAGTCTAGTCTATAGTCTAGTCTATAGTCTAGTCTAGTCTAGTCTAGTCTATAGTCTAGTCTATAGTCTACAGTCTAGTCTAAAGTCTAGTCTATAGTCTAGTCTATAGTCTAGTCTATAGTCTAGTCTATAGTCTAGTCTATAGTCTAGTCTATAGTCTAGTCTATAGTCTAGTCTATAGTCTAGTCTATAGTCTAGTCTATAGTCTAGTCTATAGTCTAGTCTATAGTCTAGTCTATAGTCTAGTCTATAGTCTAGTCTATAGTCTAGTCTATAGTCTAGTCTATAGTCTAGTCTATAGTCTAGTCTATAGTCTAGTCTTATAGTCTAGTCTATAGTCTAGTCTATAGTCTAGTCTATAGTCTAGTCTATAGTCTAGTCTATAGTCTAGTCTATAGTCTAGTATATGTCAGTCTAGTCTATCTATAGTCTAGTCTATAGTCTAGTCTATAGTCTAGCTATAGTCTAGGTCTAGTCTAGTCTATAGTCTAGTCTATAGTCTAGTCTATAGTCTAGTCTATAGTCTAGTCTATAGTCTAGTCTATAGTCTAGTCTATAGTCTAGTCTATAGTCTAGTCATATAGTCTAGTCCTATAGTCTATCTATAGTCTAGTCTATAGTCTAGTCTATGCTAGTCTATGTCGTATAGTCTAGTCTATATGTCCTAGTCTATAGTCTAGTCTATAGTCTAGTCTATAGTCTAGTCTATAGTCTAGTGCTATAGTCTAGTCTATTAGTCTAGTCTATAGTCTAGTCTATAGTCTAGTCTATAGTCTAGTCTATAGTCTAGTCTATTAGTCTAGTCTATAGTCTAGTCTATAGTCTAGTCTATAGTCTAGTCTAGTAGTCTAGTCTATAGTCTAGTCTATAGTCTAGTCTATAGTCTAGTCTATAGTCTAGTCTATAGTCTAGTCTATAGTCTAGTCTATAGTCTAGTCTATAGTCTAGTCTATAGTCTAGTCTATAGTCTAGTCTATAGTCTAGTCTATAGTCTAGTCTATAGTCTAGTCTATAGTTTAGTCTATAGTCTAGTCTATAGTCTAGTCTATAGTCTAGTCTATAGTCTAGTCTATAGTCTAGTCTATGGTCTAGTATATGGTCTAGTCTATAGTGTAGTCTATAGTCTAGTCTATAGTCTAGTCTATAGTCTAGTCTATAGTCTAGTCTATAGTCTAGTCTATAGTCTAGTCTATAGTCTAGTCTATAGTCTAGTATATAGTCTAGTCTATAGTGTAGTCTATAGTCCAGTCTATAGTCTAGTCTATAGTTTAGTCTAGTCTAGTCTATAGTCTAGCTTATAGTCTAGTCTATAGCTTATTCTATGGTCTAGTATATAGTCTAGTCTACAGTCTAGTCTATAGTCTAGTCTATAGTCTAGTCTATAGTCTAGTCTATAGTCTAGTTTATAGTCTAGTCTATTGTCTAGTCTATAGTCTAGTCTATAGTCTATAGTTGTCTATAGTCTAGTCTATAGTCTAGTCTATAGTCTAGTCTATAGTCTAGTCTATAGTCTAGTCTATAGTCTAGTCTATAGTCTAGTCTATAGTCTAGTCTATAGTCTAGTCTATAGTCTAGTCTATAGTCTAGTCTATAGTCTAGTCTATAGTCTAGTCTATAGTCTAGTCTATAGTCTAGTCTATAGTCTAGTCTATAGTCTAGTCTATAGTCTAGTCTATAGTCTAGTCTATAGTCTAGTCTATAGTCTAGTCTATAGTCTAGTCTATAGTCTAGTCTATAGTCTAGTCTATAGTCTAGTCTATAGTCTAGTCTATAGTCTAGTCTATAGTCTAGTCTATAGTCTAGTCTATAGTCTAGTCTATAGTCTAGTCTATAGTCTAGTCTATAGTCTAGTCTATAGTCTAGTCTAGTCTATAGTCTAGTCTATAGTCTAGTCTATAGTCTAGTCTATAGTCTAGTCTATAGTCTAGTCTATAGTCTAGTCTATAGTCTAGTCTATAGTCTAGTCTATAGTCTAGTCTATGGTCTAGTATATGGTCTAGTCTATAGTGTAGTCTATAGTCTAGTCTATAGTCTAGTCTATAGTCTAGTCTATAGTCTAGTCTATAGTCTAGTCTATAGTCTAGTCTATAGTCTAGTCTATAGTCTAGTCTATAGTCTAGTCTATAGTCTAGTCTATAGTCTAGTCTATAGTCTATAGTCTAGTCTATAGTCTAGTCTATAGTCTAGTCTATAGTCTAGTCTATAGTCTAGTCTATAGTCTAGTCTATAGTCTATAGTCTAGTCTATAGTCTAGTCTATAGTCTAGTCTATAGTCTAGTCTATAGTCTAGTCTATAGTCTAGTCTATAGTCTAGTCTATAGTCTAGTCTATAGTTTAGTCTATAGTCTAGTCTATAGTATAGTCTATAGTCTAGTCTATAGTCTAGTCTATAGTCTAGTCTATGGTCTAGTATATGGTCTAGTCTATAGTGTAGTCTATAGTCTAGTCTATAGTCTAGTCTATAGTCTAGTCTATAGTCTAGTCTATAGTCTAGTCTATAGTCTAGTCTATAGTCTAGTCTATAGTCTAGTCTATAGTCTAGTCTATAGTCTAGTATATAGTCTAGTCTATAGTGTAGTCTATAGTCCAGTCTATAGTCTAGTCTATAGTTTAGTCTAGTCTAGTCTATAGTCTAGCTTATAGTCTAGTCTATAGTTTATTCTATGGTCTAGTATATAGTCTAGTCTATAGTATAGTCTACAGTCTAGTCTATAGTCTAGTCTATAGTCTAGTCTATAGTCTAGTCTATAGTCTAGTCTATAGTCTAGTTTATAGTCTAGTCTATTGTCTAGTCTATAGTTTATTCTAGTCTATAGTCTAGTCTACAGTCTAGTCTATAGTCTAGTCTATAGTCTAGTCTATAGTCTAGTCTACAGTCTAGTCTATAGTCTAGTCTATATTCTAGTCTATAGTCTAGTCTATGGTCTAGTATATGGTCTAGTCTATAGTGTAGTCTATAGTCTAGTCTATAGTCTAGTCTATAGTCTAGTCTATTCTAGTCTATAGTCTAGTCTATAGTCTAGTCTATAGTCTAGTCTATAGTCTAGTCTACAGTCTAGTCTATAGTCTAGTCTATAGTCTAGTCTATAGTCTAGTCTAGTGTAGTCTATAGTCCAGTCTATAGTCTAGTCTATAGTCTAGTCTATAGTCTAGTCTATAGTCTAGTCTATAGTCTAGTCTATAGTCTAGTCTATAATCTAGTCTATAGTCTAGTCTATAGTCTAGTCTATAGTCTAGTCTATAGTCTAGTCTATAGTCTAGTCTATAGTCTAGTCTATAGTCTAGTCTATAGTCTAGTCTATAGTCTAGTCTATAGTCTAGTCTATAGTCTAGTCTATAGTCTAGTCTATAGTCTAGTCTATAGTCTAGTCTATAGTCTAGTCTATAGTCTAGTCTATAGTCTAGTCTATAGTCTAGTCTATAGTCTAGTCTATAGTCTAGTCTATAGTCTAGTCTATAGTCTAGTCTATAGTCTAGTCTATAGTCTAGTCTATAGTCTAGTCTATAGTCTAGTCTATAGTCTAGTCTATAGTCTAGTCTATAGTCTAGTCTATAGTCTAGTCTATAGTCTAGTCTATAGTCTAGTCTATATCTAGTCTATAGTCTAGTCTATAGTCTAGTCTATAGTCTAGTCTATAGTCTAGTCTATAGTCTAGTCTATAGTCTAGTCTATAGTCTAGTCTATAGTCTAGTCTATAGTCTAGTCTATAGTCTAGTCTATAGTCTAGTCTATAGTCTAGTCTATAGTCTAGTCTATAGTCTAGTCTATAGTCTAGTCTATAGTCTAGTCTATAGTCTAGTCTATAGTCTAGTCTATAGTCTAGTCTATAGTCTAGTCTATAGTCTAGTCTATAGTCTAGTCTATAGTCTAGTCTATAGTCTAGTCTATAGTCTAGTCTATAGTCTAGTCTATAGTCTAGTCTATAGTCTAGTCTATAGTCTAGTCTAGTCTAGTCTTTAGTCTAGTCTTTAGTCTATAGTCTAGTCTATAGTCTAGTCTATAGTCTAGTCTATAGTCTAGTCTATAGTCTAGTCTATAGTCTAGTCTATAGTCTAGTCTATAGTCTAGTCTATAGTCTAGTCTATAGTCTAGTCTATAGTCTAGTCTATAGTCTAGTCTATAGTCTAGTCTATAGTCTAGTCTATAGTCTAGTCTATAGTCTAGTCTATAGTTTAGTCTATAGTCTAGTCTATAGTCTAGTCTATAGTCTAGTCTATAGTCTAGTCTATAGTCTAGTCTATGGTCTAGTATATGGTCTAGTCTATAGTGTAGTCTATAGTCTAGTCTATAGTCTAGTCTATAGTCTAGTCTATAGTCTAGTCTATAGTCTAGTCTATAGTCTAGTCTATAGTCTAGTCTATAGTCTAGTCTATAGTCTAGTCTATAGTCTAGTCTATAGTCTAGTCTATAGTCTAGTCTATAGTCTAGTATATAGTCTAGTCTATAGTGTAGTCTATAGTCCAGTCTATAGTCTAGTCTATAGTTTAGTCTAGTCTAGTCTATAGTCTAGCTTATAGTCTAGTCTATAGTTTATTCTATGGTCTAGTATATAGTCTAGTCTATAGTATAGTCTACAGTCTAGTCTATAGTCTAGTCTATAGTCTAGTCTATAGTCTAGTCTATAGTCTAGTTTATAGTCTAGTCTATTGTCTAGTCTATAGTTTATTCTAGTCTATAGTCTAGTCTACAGTCTAGTCTATAGTCTAGTCTATAGTCTAGTCTATAGTCTAGTCTATAGTCTAGTCTACAGTCTAGTCTATAGTCTAGTCTATATTCTAGTCTATAGTCTATGGTCTAGTATATGGTCTAGTCTATAGTGTAGTCTATAGTCTAGTCTATAGTCCAGTCTATTCTAGTCTATAGTCTAGTCTATTCTAGTCTATAGTCTAGTCTATAGTCTAGTCTATAGTATAGTCTATAGTCTAGTCTATAGTCTAGTCTATAGTCTAGTCTATAGTCTAGTCTATAGTCTAGTCTACAGTCTAGTCTATAGTCTAGTCTATAGTCTAGTATATAGTCTAGTCTATAGACTAGTCTATAGTCTAGTCTATAGTCCAGTCTATAGTCTATTGTCTAGTCTATAGTTAAGTCTATAATCTATTCTATTGTCTACACTATAGCCAGGCTATAGTATAGTCTACGGCCAGACTATAGTATAGTCTACGGCCAGACTATAGTATAGTCTACGGCCAGACTATAGCCTATTCTATAGTTCAGTCGATAGTCTAGTCTGTAGTCTGGTCTATAGTCTAGTCTATAGTCATGCCTATAGTCTTGTCTATAGTCTAGTCTATATTCTAGTCTATATTCTAATAAAGACTATTATTTTCTACTCACTTCAAAAAGTATAGACCACCACCAAACAGTGCCAGCACCAAAATGGCTATAGCCAAAACAATGGCTATTATTGACATAATATTGGCGGAATGTTCAGTTTCACTTCTTAAGGCATTGGCGCTATCAGCCAAACAGGTGGTAACATGGCCATCATCACACCTTAAAGGAAAGAAATAAAACAATTACTTATATATCAGCCCAATATCTCTTTCTCCTATCTCTAAACTTACTTGCACTCATTTATAGAACTGCCGGTCTGACAAACACCACATTCACCCACACACGCGGGTGGTACATCACAAGCATCGCCCTCCCATTCTCCAATGCATGAACAATGCGGTATCGCATATGCATCCAAATGACAAACACCGTTATTTTGACAGTAATGTATACAGGGATTATCCTCTGAAACGGGACGCTCACAGAAATCACCATTCCATTGATCGGTACAATTACACATGGCTACGTTTTTGATGACATGACAAGTGCCGCTATTTTGACAGATAATGCCGGTGCAGGGATTTCTTAGGGGAATTTCGGAGGCATCACAGACTGGGGGAGGATAAAAAAACGGAATGTATTAGTTAGTAGAGAAAATTTTCTATAAAAACGGAAAATTTATACAAAATATATAATTTACTTACATTGTGGTGGATTTGTAGTTTTACACAAATCAGTTTCACAACGATCTCCAGTATAGCGCTCGGAACAGGTACACATAAGCATTTGCTGGTTTTCAGTGCAAAGACCACCGTTCAGACAATAGTTGGCACATGAATCCGATTCACATTGTTCACCATAGAAACCCTGTAGACATTGGCATTGTGGTCCACCTTTGGTGCCTATATTACAAATGCCACCATTTTTACAGAAGCCAGAGCAGACATCCACCTCGCAACGTTTACCGGTGAAGCTAAAATATTATTATTAAAAAAACCTGTTCCTATAAAAAATATAACTGTAATAAACTTACCCGTCGGGACATTCACATTGCGTTGTACCCGTTAGCGTTTCACGACATATTCCACCATTAGCACATGTCAGATTAACACAATGTTCACATTGTTCTCCGATATACATGGGTGGACAGGTACATTTCATGTGATCATCAGTTATGAGACAAGAACCACCATTATGACAACGTGATTGACATTCTGGCACCGAAGTTTCACAACGAGGTCCCGACCAACCGGGCGTACAGCTGCATTTGAGTGGTGGTGGTTCTAGGGAACCCGGTATTTGTGGTGCTATTATACAAAGACCATAATTTTTACAATAATTCGAGCAACGATAATGTTCACAGAATTCTCCTTCGAACTGGGGCTGACAGACACATTTCGGTATATGATTGATGATTTTGCAGGTTCCTAGATTACATTTAAGGGGACAGTAGTCGGGTATGGTGGCATGATCTGCTACACATTTGCCATTGGCTACATGATAATCCTTGGGACATTTACATCTATAGCCGCTATCGGTTTCGGTGCTGAGTATACACAAAGAACCCATTTGTTTGCAGGGTTCCTTGGCGCAAGGGTTGGTTACTTAAATAGGTATAGTATTCAAATTAATAACGATTTTTTGATTTGCAGAATGAAGTGAAAACTTACTATTACGATTTTGTTTGAGTGGATGTAAAATACCGATATCTGAGGATCTATAGCCCTTAAGCAAATAAGTGCCATTGTCATTGCCAAATTTGTTCATTTTTATAATGCTTTGATCATATAATTTGATATATAAATAGTCCTCAAATACATCGATTTTTTGGGGTTTTTCTGAAAAGGAATTGCGGTTAGGTCCCTGAAGGTTTTTTATAAGGAAAACAACTTACCCTTATTCGAAAATCTTCTAACCACATTACGTTCTTTACCATTCAAACGACAAGTTTCTACAGTGCCCTTACGATAATCTGCCCAATACAGACGCCCTGTGGGATAATCTATAGCCAAACTAATGGGCCAACCCACATCACGTTCCACTAAACTGCGTTTGTTTTGACCATCCAGCGAAGCCATTAATATGCCATTTTCCAAAGTTGACCAAATCATAATGCGAGATTCTGGTTCTACTACAATATCGGTGGGATTTAAGCCGGTGGATACTAGAGAAGCATATTTCTTGCCATCAATGTCGGTAACAATGATTTCATTGTGTCGCGAATCGATTATATACACCAATTGGGTGACCCATTCTATGGCCAAGGATTTGGGATCATCCAAGGCGGGAATCTGTTGGAGAACAAAGTTAGTGTTCAATATATTTTCAAAACTAAAGTGCATCACAAACTCACATCAAATGCCTTTAACTCCTTGAGATCTCTTTTTACTCTCACAGCTGTTACTTCGGTATTGGGAGTGGCAATCTTCATGGTATGCACTTTACCATGATGAGAATCTATCCAGAAGAGTAAAGTATCCTTGGGTCTGATCAAAATATCGAAAACATCTATTTTCAAACTGTCCGTTTGGAAGAAACCCACTACTGTGGTGCCTTCCTGTTTGGCGGGCAAAATAAAACGGAATTCTTGTTCCGAGGCTAAAAGCAATACCTGATCGGGACCTAAGATAACAAATACAAACATAAATATTTCTAAATAAACAATTTTGATCTCCTTCCACTTACCCGAGGCCAAACAAGTATCATTTTTCTGCGATCCCTTGAAATAACCCTCCGTACATTTGCAATTGAAATGTCCCGCCTTCTTTTCTATACAAATCTGTGAGCAGGTGCCAAAACCACATACTGGAGGTTGGCAATTCATTTCATCCGAACCATCTATGCAATTATATTGACCATCACAGCGGAATATTTTCGAAATACAGTCCTCATTTTCACATTGGAATTGATCGTGACGACATTTGGGTAGAGCAGCACACACCTCATCGGCTTCATCTTCATTATTGCCGCAATCATTGACACCATCACACAATGCAGATTTGCGTATACACTTCAGATTGGAACACTTAAAGGCATTGGTGTGACAATGAATTAAAGCACAAGTTTCATAGCTCTCATCACTGCCATCGGTACAATCATCCCAACCATCACATTTCCAGCGAGCCATTATGCACTTGCCATTGGCACAAGTGAAATGATCATGGGGACAGGTACAGTTAACCTCATCGCTGCCATCCGGACAATCATCGTCTCCATCACACTGGTATTGTCTGGAAATGGTAAAAAGTTATTCTTAATTTCTTTACAAAACCAACAAAAATCCTCTCAAGACTTACTTATTGATGCAAGTATTAAAGGCGGCACATTTGAATTGATGCTCCTTGCAGGTGATATTACAATTAATCTCATCACTGCTATCATCACAATGTATTTCACCATCGCAGCGATGATCATGTTTAATACATTTCCCGGTACCACATCTAAACTCACTTTCCGAACAATTGCGCATTTGACAATTTAACTCATCACTGCCATCGCCACAATCATTTTCATAATCACAGCGCCATCTGCCGGGTATACATTTGGAATTGTTGCACTTAAAGTAGGTGGGATCACATTCTTCCTTCGAGGAGTGACAAGAAGGCGGTTCATCTTCACCACTGGGACAATCATCCTCACCATCACATCTCCAAGACATAGGTATACAACGTCCCGAAGCACATTGGAAATCACTGGGACCACAGGAAACCCGTTCACAATTCAACTCATCCGATTTATCGGGACAATCAATATCACCATCACACACCCATATGAAAGGCATACAACGATTATTGCCACATTGGAATTGATTCTTGGTGCAATTGAGTGGTGCACAACCACTTTCATCCTCGCCATTGGGACAATCGCGTACTCCATCACATTTCTTGACATTATCTATACAGAACGCGGTAGTATTGTCGGAAGCTTCACATTTCATATGATTTTCGAAACAGGTAAACTTATCACAATTCTGTTCATCTGAATTATCACCACATTGATTGGTGCCATCACATATAGCCGAGGGATGTATGCATTTCTTATTGTTACACTGATACTGGCCCGGTTCACAATGGAAGGGTGGACAATTTTCCGGTTCATCACTGCCATCACCACAATCATCTTGCGTATCGCATTTCCAATAGAACGGTATACATTTGTAAGTTTGCGAACATTGGAAATGGGCCGCCGTACAGTTAGCTATACATGATTTATGATCATCGGCCAAGAAGAAATTATTGGGACAAGCACATTTGTAATAAGGAGCTTCGGGTGAGAGTAAACATAAGGTTGAACAATTGGCCGTATCGCAAGGATTGCCCTTGTGAGGCTGCTGTTGTCTATAAGGATGATAGATTCTCAAATCCATGGGCCGGTGGATGGTGGTAATTAAGGTGGAACAGTTTTGTCCTGAAAATTTATTACAATATTCTATGGATTTGGTTTCCCAATCAGACCAGAATACCTTGTCCTCCCATACAGCAATGGCAAATATATGATGCAGATTAAGTTGAGGATTAAGCTTGCGCGACATGATAACTCGTATATTATTGCCATCTAAATCGGACACGGAAATTGTATCTTCTCGGGCATCACCCCAAAATAGTTGATTACTTTCGAAGGATAATGTCAAGGCATTAGGCCAACCCATATTCTCGCGTATTATGACCCGAGGATTGGAACCATCCATGCCGGCTTTACCAATATGAGGATTATCACCCCAGTCGGACCAATAAAGATTGCGATTGAAAGGATCCAAAGCTACTCCTCTAGGTTCACGTAGATTTTCATTTATCAACACTTTACGATAGCGACCATCCAATTTCGACACCTCAATAGTATCCAAACCCTTGTCACACCAATACAGATTCTTAGCCACCCAATCTACAGCTAAACCATCTGGATTCTTAAGCATAGCTTGATGTAATGTAGTGGTCTTATTCTCCACTGTACAAAAACGTTTAATCATACCCACCGTAGAGGTAACATCCGACCAAAATAGACACTTAGAATCCCAATCAAAGTCCAAAGCCACAGCATTAGATAGCTGATGTATTAGAATAGAACCATTGCCGCGCATATCAACCTGACGGATGTAATAGCGATTGGAGAATATAAGTTTGGCGGTTTCATTGCTGGTGGCCTTGCAGGTATGTTGATCATCCTTCAGTTCATAACCCTTCATGCACAAACACTTATAGGAACCATAAGTATTGGCACAAATTTGCGAGCAATGATGAGGACCACTACACTCGTCTATATCATCGCATAAGTGATGATTGGCATGCAACTTATAGCCCGGATCACATTGACATTCATAACCGATTTTCTTATCTATACATACATGCTCACATATATCCGGTGTCAAACATTCATTGACATTACACAAGGACTCATCGGAGAAATCGCCACAATCATTACGTCCATCACATAAAAAGTCCTCAGAGACACAAGCACCATTTTTGCACTGATATTGTCCTAGGCCGCAAGACATTGTCGACTCACCACACAACTCCAAAGACTCGTCAGAAGCATCTGAGCAATCGGGACGTGAATTACAGGTAAGATTTTTAGCTATACATTCTAAATTATGACACTGGAATTCCACTTCTTCCAAACACACTTGGGTATAATTGAAATGTACACAATCTTCATATTCATCTTCGCCATTGGGACAATCATGGTCACCATCACATACAAAACGACGATCCAAACAAATGCCATTGGAACATAAAAAGGAAGGAGCCACGCAATCGGGTATATGAGGTACGGAGGCCACGGCACAATGTTCTCCTTCATCTTCTAAGCCAGGGGCAGGACAATCATGTTCACCATCACATACCCATTTCTGTGGAATACAACGTCCTGAGGACTTGCATTGGAACAAATGAGGCCGACAAACACGATTGGGACATTGGGCACCTTCATCTGAACCATCTTCACAATCGGGTTTGGCATCACATTGCCAACTTGCCGGTATACACATGTTATCACATCTAAACTCATTTGGTTTACATTGCAACTTACAGCCCACTTCATCTGAACTGAAATTACCGGGCACTGCATCTATACAATCATTTTCACCATCACAGCGCCATTTCTCGTTAATACAACGACCATTAGAGCATTGGAATTGTCCGGGACCACAGGCTACTTTTGTAACATGTTCACAGTTTTGTTCATCACTGCCATCGGGACAATCGTTATCACCATCACAACGCCACATGGGCATAATGCAGGCTGTCGAATTGGGACAATGTTCATAGAGAGCATCTCCGGCTGGACACTCGGAGGCGGGGCAATGTTTCTCATCACTAAAATCTTTACAATCACGCACCTGATCACACACAAATTGCTGAGATATACACTCTCCACTGCCGCACCTGAATTTTTCCGGTTCACATTTGCATATTAACTCCGACTCATCGGAACCATCACCACACTGATGTACACCATCGCAGGTTTCATTCTGTGGTATGCAACGATGATTGTTGCACATGAAAAAGTCATTGGGACAGACGCGTATTATACAATAACTGCGCGATTCATCAGAACCATCCAGGCAATGGGATATGCTATCACAGGTCAAGTGTAAAGGTATGCATTCTCCAGAACGACAAGGGAATTCATTCTTTTCACATTTGGTATTCAATTGTTGTATACATCTCCTGCCATCCGAGGCCAAAACACCACGAGTACATTGACAACTGGCAGTGCCATTTTTATTCAAAATACAAACATCTTCACAGCCTCCATTTAAGATTTTACATTGATTGGAATCACAGTTAACGGTGGTATTCTGTACAGCCACCACACCCATAGGACGCTCAATATGATCTCTCAACAGAACCATATCGGCACCGGTATATTTATTAGCTCTCACTAAAGCACCCAAAACCCAATCAGACCAAAACAATAGATCACCATAGACCGCTATAGCAAACGGATGTTTGGGTGTTGAATGAGCCAAAACCACACGATGAGAACCATCATAATTGGCCCTTTCAATTTTATCTATACGCGCATCAGCCCAATACAATTTTTGATCTTCCAAATCCAAAGTTATGGCATTAGGCATTTTGATATCCTTCTTTATAATCGATTCCAAGCCAAATCCGGTTACATAAGCTCTTTGAATAGAGGGAGCCTCTTCATTCCAATTCGTCCAATAGATCATACCCAAACAGGGTTCTACCGCTATGCCTCTAGGCTTATCTTTCGAATTCAATACCCTTATGCGACTGACCAGCTGAGTGTTATTATCGGGATTTTCATTGATATAATGCAGATCCAAACTGCATATGGAAGCATCATTATTGGAAGTCCAAAATAACATTTCGTTTACTATATCAAATGCCAAACCCTCCACTCGTCCTTGATGACTAACTAACACCCGATTATTGCTGCCATTGAAGTTTACCGCATTTATAGTGCTCAAGACCATATCCGAGTAATATAAGACGCTATTTTCATAATCATAGGTCAAGGCTATAACATTAACCATCATGGTGGAATTACGTATACTGCGTACTGGTCCATTTTTATCTAAATGATCGGTGAGATGTACACTCTCTATAGTGCTGCGGTGAGAGAATAATAGGAAACTATCGTAAGGCTCGCAGGATACACCATCACTAGCCACACGACTATGGGAACAGGCACATAAGGCGGAAGTACCATTGTACAAACACAACTCTTGACAACCGCCATTGTTTTCCGCACACAAATTGGTGCCCTTTTGTAGTCTTTTCGAGAATATCTTCATGTCTTTAATGGAATAGCCTTCGAAACGCTTAAGCTCCTTAAAATCGCTCAAATTACCCATATTAGCCACCTTAAAGGTACCCTTATTATAATTATTATCCGCCCAGTATATGAAATCATCTAATTTACCCACTGATGTGGGATATTCCAAAGTATGATTCAGCAACACTTCCTTAACATTACCATCATAGTCTACTTTCATGATGGCGGGTTGGACTATGGCATTTTTGGGTGTTTCACACCAATAGACCTTTGTAGCCTCAATATCTAGCACCAAACTGGTAACGATTTTCTGATGATTTACCAAAATAAAAGGTTGTGAACCATCTAATCCGGTACGTCCTATTATACCATCCGCCACATAGAACAATAAACCCTGTACAGGATCTACCGCTAAGGCACTGGGTTTAACCACATTTGAAATAATAACATGCCGATATGATCCATTTAGTCGAGCCACTTCTATAACATTACGCTTTACATCACTGATGTATATATTCTCGGCTATCCAATCGATGGCTATGCCACCTAACCAATCTAATTGTTTATTATCCATCCATTCGGGTGATTGGATGATGACTTCACGTTGGGTACCATCTCGTTTTATACGTGATATAGTGCCGCTATCATTGTCACCCCAGTAGAGGAAATCCTTGGCAGCATGATAGTCTATGTAGGAGGCTAAGGATATTCGTGAAATGGGACCTAAAGCCTGGAAAACGCAAAATTTTTTCGTGATATATATATAACAATATTTATACATTATGCTTAAAATGACTAAAGAAATTGCACATATATAGGTGTAACCAAGGAGTATTCCTCTTTAAATTCTGTAACGAGCAGATAATATCGTAGTCGAAGCCAATAGTTTTCCCACTAAAACTTGAATCACTAATCACATAGGGATCTCAACAACTAGTAGATAACAGTTTCAGTTCAAGTACATTTCCTGTTCAGTTTTAGTTCAGTTCTAGTTGAGTTCTAGTTGGGTTCTAATTCAGTTCTAGTTGAGTTCTGGTTGGGTTCTAGTTCAGTTCTAGTTGAGTTCTAGTTGAGTTCTAGTTGAGTTCTATTTGAGTTCTAGTTCAGTTCTAGTTCAGTTCTAGTTCAGTTCTAGATCAGTTCTAGTTCAGTTCTAGTTCAGTTCTAGTTCAGTTCTAGTTCAGTTCTAGTTCAGTTCTAGTTCAGTTCTAGTTCAGTTCTAGTTCAGTTCTAGTTCAGTTCTAGTTCAGTTCTAGTTCAGTTCTAGTTCAGTTCTAGTTCAGTTCTAGTTCAGTTCTAGTTCAGTTCTAGTTCAGTTCTAGTTCAGTTCTAGTTCAGTTCTAGTTCAGTTCTAGTTCAGTTCTAGTTCAGTTATAGTTCAGTTCTAGTTCAGTTCTAGTTCAGTTCTAGTTCAGTTATAGTTCAGTTATAGTTCAGTTATAGTTCAGTTATAGTTCAGTTATAGTTCAGTTATAGTTCAGTTATAGTTCAGTTATAGTTCAGTTCTAGTTTAGTTTTAGGTTAGTTTTAGTTCAGTTCTAGTTCAGTTCTAGTTTAGTTCTAGTTCAGTTCTAGTTCAGTTCTAGTTCAGTTCTAGTTCAGTTCTAGTTCAGTTCTAGTTCAGTTCTAGTTCAGTTCTAGTTCAGTTCTAGTTCAGTTCTAGTTCAGTTCTAGTTCAGTTCTAGTTCAGTTCTAGTTCAGTTCTAGTTCAGTTCTAGTTCAGTTCTAGTTCAGTTCTAGTTCAGTTCTAGTTGAGTTCTAGTTGAGTTCTAGTTGAGTTCTAGTTGAGTTCTAGTTCAGTTCTAGTTCAGTTCTAGTTCAGTTCTAGTTCAGTTCTAGTTCAGTTCTAGTTCAGTTCTAGTTCAGTTCTAGTTCAGTTCTAGTTCAGTTCTAGTTCAGTTCTAGTTCAGTTCTAGTTCAGTTCTAGTTCAGTTCTAGTTCAGTTCTAGTTCAGTTCTAGTTCAGTTCTAGTTCAGTTCTAGTTCAGTTCTAGTTCAGTTCAGTTCTAGTTCAGTTCTAGTTCAGTTCTAGTTCAGTTCTAGTTCAGTTCTAGTTGAGTTCTAGTTCTAGTTTAGTTCTAGTTCTAGTTCAGTTCTAGTTCAGTTCTAGTTCAGTTCTAGTTCAGTTCTAGTTCAGTTCTAGTTCAGTTCTAGTTCAGTTCTAGTTCAGTTCTAGTTCAGTTCTAGTTCAGTTCTAGTTCAGTTCTAGTTAAGTTTTAGTTTAGTTCTAGTTCAGTTCTAGTTCAGTTCTAGTTCAGTTCTAGATCAGTTCTAGATCAGTTCTAGTTCAGTTCTAGTTCAGTTCTAGTTCAGTTCTAGTTCAGTTCTAGTTCAGTTCTAGTTCAGTTCTAGTTCAGTTCTAGTTCAGTTCTAGTTCAGTTCTAGTTCAGTTATAGTTCAGTTCTAGTTCAGTTCTAGTTCAGGTCTAGTTCAGTTTTATATCAATTCAGGAAACATATTTCGCAGCTCTGACTAGAAGTTATGAAGATTAGAACGAAGCTGTAAAGAGAGAAGGAATCTCAAACATAACTACTTCAAGGATCTTCTTTAGAAGCCGTCATAAAAACGAAAGCCAAGGAAAGGTAACTTATAACTTTAACGCCCTAGAGTAAACTTGCTTTAGCTCCGCAGTTTAGAATTTAAGAGCTTTCGTCGTCAAAATGAAGATCTAGAGGAAGATAACTCACACAAATGCAATCCTTTGATCTGCTTCAGGGAACCCATTTCCTTGCTATGCGCCATATAAATAAGCCTTAGATAGGGAACCCCATTTTGTAGATCTGCTTCGGGAAAGTCCTGGTAGAAACACATCTTGTAGCAGACTAAGAGGAGAAAGGAAGTTCTGTTGGAAAGACTTCACAGGTTCGCTACAGAAGAGAGTGGCATAGAAGCGAATCATGTGGGGAAAGGGAGTTCAGATAAAATGCACATATCTTCCTTCTACGCTGCATCAATTAGGAGGTTTCGTAGTCCAAACGAAACTGTAGAAGATAATCCTTAATGAAAACTAAACTTTACGGCTTCGCTTCGGAGATGTCTTGGAAAAAGACACATCTTGCAGCTGACTAAGTGGAGTCGGGAAGGTTTGTTGAAAAGACGAAGTAAACTTAAACGAACACACATCACTGGTCTGCTTTAGAGACACTCACAAGAACGAATCTCAAGAGAAAGACAAGTCAGAGAAACAGTTTGAACTTTTAACGATCCTCAGGGAAATTCAAATACTATATGGCTACACCAATGGTTAATTTAATGTTGATAAAACATTATTCCTGATCATATTAAAGTAATTTTGTTTCAACTTACCATTTTCTGTCCCTGTTCATCCAAAGTTTTACTAGGATCATAAACCTCAATACCTTTCAGCTCATGATTGGAATAGTAAAGAAACTCCTCCAAACCAATACATTGTGTTGCATTATTAGGATCTACACGATAGCCAATGGAACAACCACATACATGTTCTGTAGAAGAAATGGCCAAACATAAATGCGCACAGCCACCTTTCAACGGTCCCGCACAGGTATTGGTACCCTGTTGAGCTTCAGCATAAAACATTTTCAAATACTGGATGGATTTGGTATTTTTACGCAGCATAAAATATTCGGGACAAGAATCCTTATCGCAGGACATTATAACACTTTGTATATTCTCGGGAAAATAAAGAGTGCCATTGTAGACGGTAACCGCACTAATGGTCATTACCTCACTAGAGGCCAAGACCACGTGTATGGTTTTGGTAGCTATATCATAATAGGATATACCGGAATTATCATAGACATAATACAAACGCCAGGAATCAAAGTCTATGGTTAGAGAGGCCAAGGTTTTGTTGTGCTCGAAAATACTCTGACGATTAGTGCCATCTAGATTGCTCTGTTCAATTTGCCATAACTGAGAATTGCGGGCCGACGATATCCAATACATTTTGCCACTAAAAAGAAAGGAATAAACTTCAAAATTTAATCAAATTTAGTTTAAAAAACTTTGAACTTACTTAACAGGATCTAAAGCTATACTTTCAACCATATTAAGATCCGCCAAAATTTCCGTAACATATTCTCCTTTTAGATTACTAGCCCAGATATCACTTTTCACTTTACCGGTGGAAAAATACATGTTCTTGGCAATCCAATCTATGGCAAAACCAAAGGGATTTTGTATATCCGTATTAATAATGGTATCTATTAGACCATTAGAAATACCAGCAGTTTTGATCTCATTTAGTTGGACATCAGACCAATAAAGACGGCTGTCCTCTACAGTAAAATCTATACGCTGAGGTGCCAATACTTGAGGCGATTGTCTTATAGTAGGTATGGTATGATGTATGGGTTGCATTAAATCAATACCCCTGATTTCATCGCCCATTATAAATAGTAAAACCTGCTCATTGGCCACACAGGTGCGATTATCGGTAGGATCCAAACGCATGACATGGGGACAGGCACATTGATAGGATTTCTTGACACTAAATGGATAATTTATTTATAATTTTATAAAAATTCTTAAAACTATAAGAAAAAACTTACTCTAATAAACATAAATGCGAGCAGCCGCCATTATTATCACCACAAGGATTTTCAGCCTGAGGCTGGCGACTGGAGTGTAAAACTTGTATACCAAAAGGTTGAGTTTGTGTGCGATGTATTACTTGTATATCGGTGCCATTCCATTTATTGGCTCTTATCACTGAGGTGGTTCTCCAATCGGTCCAGTACACGTAATTCTCAAACACCGTTATGGCAAAGGGATGTGACAATATCTCCAGATCTCTGAGCACCAAATGAATATCAGAGCCATCATATTTTATGGTATATATTGAGTCCGATTTAGCATCTACCCAGTAGACACGCTTTTGCGTATAGTCCAAAGAAAGACCATTAGGCCAACCAGCCGATACCATGGAAGTAGTGGTAATAGCTTGTCGATGTTTACCAGCCATAGAGCAACGTTCTATGCGTGGATAATTATCATCCCAATCAGTCCAAAACAGCAGACCTTCTCTTGGATCTAAAGCTATAGCTCTAGGACTTTCCATATCACCCGCTATAAGGGTGCGCCTAAAACTGCCATTAAGCTTAGCTACCTCGATTTGATCCAGATTAGAATCTATCCAATATAGATTCATGCCAATCCAGTCCACTGCCAAACCTTCTGTGGTAGATAAACCTGAATGTACCACCGCTTCCACCTTGTGTAAAGCTTCTCCCACCAATTGTCCCCTATAGATTTTATCGTCTATAACATCGGTCCAAAATATTTGACTAGATTCGTTATTGTATAGAAAATCCAAGGCTATGGTATTGCGTAGCGAAGTATACAAATTACTTATGGTGCCCTTTTTCAGGTTTAAACCCCTAATTTCTTGGCGATTGGTAAAAATTACATAGGGATCATCTTCGGCTGTGCTCTTGCAGGTAAAACTATCATATTGTAAATCATAACCCTCAAAACATTTACACTCATACCGCTTGCCCACGGTGGCACATATTTGCGAACAGGAATCCCAATGATCACAGGCATGTTGCATGCTGCAGCGTTTGCCATTGGGCAGTAAATACATGTGGGCGGGGCAGGAACAGATAAAACCCTCTGGAGCATTATGACAATAGTGAGAACATTCATGGGATTTTTCACACAACTTGTCATCGCACAAGAAGCCCTCATCGGTGGTATCTTCACAATCGAATTTACCATCACAAAGCTGTTGTAGGCTTATGCATTTATTGGACACTTGACACAAACGTTCAGGAGGTTCACAGATGATGGTTTCATTGAATTCCAAAGGATTGGTTTTAATTTGTGTACAATTCATTTCATCAGACTTATCAAAACAATGAGGAATGCCATCACATCTAAAGAAGTGTGGTATACATTCGAAAGGATCGGAACAGCCGAATTCAATGGGTCCACAGTAATGAGCTTCACCTAAATCTATGATATGATGATTATCCGATTTGGTTTCATTACAGTTGGCTTCATCGCTGAAATCCAAACAATCATGTATGCCATCACACATATGCGTCTCATCATAGCAACCCACGGGTACACAGTAACGCTCTCCCGGTCCACATTCAAACTCACAAGATAATTCATCTGAATTATCACTAAAAAAGAGCAATAAATTACCAATATCATTACATTGAAATACTTTTTCTCTATCTCTCTCTCTCTCCTCCCAACTTACCCACACTGATCGACACCATCACAAACATCCGAAAACGATCGACATGCACCATTATGACACTCAAATTCTGCACACTTTTCATCGAATAAATCTTCACCCTCTTCATCGGAAGAATCATCGGGACCACAATCCACCATGCCATCATTAACCCAAGACAATTGTATACATTTACCACTTTTCGCACAGGTAAATTCATTGGCATTACACGAATGCGTTTCACAATTCTGTTGATCCGTACCATCTAGACAATAGTTTATGGAGCTACACAGCAGCGAACGTTGATAGCATCGTTGATTGCATACAAAATGTAAATTTAAATCACATTTCTTGGGATTACATGGGCCGCCATCAGCATTACTTTCATCACTGCCATCATCACAATCATCGAAGCCATCACATAAATCCTTAACATCGACACATTGCTGCGACTTTAGACATGGAAACCCTGTAGTACAATTTTTCGCCTTCACTTCTGTGTCCTTGGGATAAGGTATACACTGAGATCCCGTTCCATTTAGAGAGAATTTGTCTGGACAACGACAAATAGAGGTATTCGGAGTATTAAAACATACTCCCGGGCATTTGGTTTTAGCACAAGCATTACTTATCGATGTGGGTTGAGTGCTAACATCAAACATTTTTAGGTTGGATGTACGACCACGTTCGTATGAGAACAGTTGTGATTGAGAGTTATTCTTCACCATACCACTTAGGTGATGTATGGAAAACGTTTTTACGGTTCCATTTTTATTGTCCACCCAGTAAATGGTACCCTTGTGCAGAGCAATTGATATCGGATGATATTGTTCATCTTTAAAGATGATTTCACGATCAGTTCCATCAAAATTCATGCGTTCTATAACACTTTCGCGAACATCACACCTGGAAATGGGGGGGAAAAAATCAACATTAGATATTAGTCCATATAGTCCGGACTATATTTTGTACTGAATTGAATTGTATAGTCTGGGCTATAGACTATAGTCTGTACTATGGACTATAGACTGTACTATTGACTATAGCCTGTACTATAGACCATAGTCTGTACTATAGAATATAGTCTGTACTGTAGTCTGTACTATAGACTGTACTATAGACTATAGTCTGGACTATAGACTATAGTATAGATTATAATCTATAGTCCAGACTATACTCTATAGTTTGGACTATGGACTATAGTCTGGACTATGGACTATAGTCTGGACTATAGACTATAGTCTGGACTATGGACTATAGTCTGGACTATGGACTATAGTCTGGACTATAGACTGGACTATAAACTATAGTGTGGACTGTAAACTATAGTCTGGACTATAAACTATAGTCTGGACTATATACTACATTCTAGTCCAAATTATAATCTATAGTCCAGATTATAGTCTATAGTCTGGATTATGGACTATAGTCTGGACTATAGACTAAAGTCTGGACCATAGACAATAGTCTGGACTATAGACTATAGTCTGGACTATAAATTATAGTCTAGACTATATACTATATTCTGGGCTATAAAGTATAGTCTGGACTATGGTCTTGATTATAGACTAGAGTCTGGACTATAGACAATAGTCTGGACTATAGACAATAGTCTAGACTATCAGCAACAGACTGGACTATAGACTATAGTCTGGACTATAGACTATAGTCTGGACTATATACTATAGTCTGGACTATAGACTATAGTCTAGACTATAGACTATAGTCTGGACTATAGACTATAGTCTGGACTATAGACTATAGTTTGGACTATAGACAATAGTCTGGACTATAGACAATAGTTTAGACTATCAGCTACAGACTGGACTATAGACTATAGTCTGGACTATAGACTATAGTCTGGACTATAGACTATAGTCTGGACTATAGACTATAGTCTGGACTATAGACTATAGTCTGGACTATAGTCTATAGTCTGGACTATAGACTATAGTCTGGAATATAGACTATAGTCAGGACTATAGACTATAGTCTGGACTATAGACTATAGTCTGGACTATAGACTATAGTCAGGACTATAGACTATAGTCTGGACTATAGACTATAGTCTGGACTATAGACTATAGTCAGGACTATAGACTACAGTCTGGACTATAGACTATAGTCAGGACTATAGACTATAGTCTGGACTATAGATTATAGACTGTACTGTAAACTATAGTCTGGACTATGGACTTAAGTCAGGAATCTAGACTATAGTCTGAACTATAGTCTGGATTATAGACTAGAGTCTGGACTATAGACAATAGTCTGGACTATAGACAATAGTCTAGACTATCAGCTACAGACTGGACTATAGACTATAGTCTGGACTCTGGACTATAGACTATAGTCAAGACTACAAATTATAGTCAAATTATAGACTATAGTCTGGACTACAGATATACTGGGTATATGAATGAAACTACATAAGTTCCCTTTTTAAATCCTTAACACTTACCAATACAACTTCTTATGCTGAACATCCACCACTAAACTTAAAGGCCATTTCATGGGTTTATCATCCGTCGATTCAATTAACATATCACGATGTGAACCATCTAACCAAGCACGAAAGATTGAAGCCTTTTTATTGCCAGCCGTCCAATGAGACCAAAACATATAGCCATCAATGGGATTCAAAGCTAAACTCCTACAATAACAAAAATAGTGTAAAAAGAAGTGAAAACAAATTTCAAAACAATTTAACAGCAAATCTGAACAAAACATTTAACTTACATGGCTTCGGCCTTCAAAGGCAACGTAACTATTTTGGACATATTTGCCACAGGAGCAACATAGAAACTCTCTACACCACCCCAATACAGATTCGACGATAGCCAGTCGTAAGCCAAAACTGAAATTCCCTCCGTGCCATTTGTAAGCATTTTGCGTTGCATACCATCCGTTGATTGACTTAGTATAATATAGCCAGTCCTAAGGAGGGAACAGGATTAAAAGTTTGAGTTTTGAGTAAAAAAAAAACATTTAAAATTATTATTTGTTTAACTAACTTTTGTTGCTGCACATAATAAACCAATTTATGATGAACATTAATATCGGCTGGCATTATCCAAGTAACATTGTATATGGGCACCATAGCATCTTCCACAACTACAGTAGAGCTAGAGTCAGCCTCCTGATTTGAATGGCGTTCGGGTTGATTTAGTGGTATACCGGCTATACTGGCCAAACGTTGTCGAGCCAATATTAGAAATTTATCATAGTGCTGGAATACGCATTCGGTATTGTTGCGTAATTTATAACCATGTGAACACATGCAGGTTGCACGAGCAAATCCCTTTGTCCACATTGGTATACAAATCTGATTGCACTGACCATTGTTATCGCGACAAGGATGAGCAACTGTTTTTTTGGAGTTCAAAGCAGAAATAGAAATAAAGAAAACAGGAGAAAATTGTTCTTTAGTAAAGATTTCAACTTGAGGAAAAATGGTAAACTGAACCGGAAATTAGAAAAATATGAAAATATTTCTGCAGAAGAAAAAAAAGTTTTATAGAAAAAGGTTCAAAAATTTCTCTATTTTTATAGAAATCCTTTCAAATCCTTTTATATTAAATATTACATTCTCTCTGCTTTCTTCTTTAAAATTAACACTTTATTAAAAGCAGAAAATAACAACATATCCTTTGAAATCCTTTGTCCCTGACCGGTCATAATACAGCAAATTCCATATCTAACATGTTCCACTTTTAGTTTTTATTATTCTTAGTTGTTGTTGTGTTCTTTTTATTCGCTCCTCTTCCAACATTTTAATATCTCTTTCACTTTTCTTTTGTATGTTCTAAGTTTATGAATTTATGAGTTCATATGCAATAAACCTAATATTACAAACATACATACGTGCACACTAAACTAGCACAACACTTACCCTCGGGTTGTTTTTGACGATGAAATATTCTAAAGTCAAACGGACGTTTGACATCTTTAACGATCTGCTGGGCCGTTAATGTGTATTTATCCATGGCAACAATAACGGTATCACTCCATGGTGCTAAATAAACGGTATTTTCAAATACTTCAACGGCATGTAAGGATTTTAAAGGTACATGTGTCTAAAAAGGAAGAGAGGAAGAATTGTGAGTGTTAACATATGATACTTGAGAAATGTTAGTTGAAAAGAAAATGTCCCAGATTAATAAAGAGCAATTGGTATCAATAGTATAATCCAGACTACACTCTAGTCTACATTCCAGACTATGGTCTAGTCTAGAGTCCAGACTATAGTCTAGTCTACATTCCAGACTATGGTCTAGTCTAAAGTCCGGACTATAGTTTAGGTTATAGGTTATGATTTAGGCTATAGTCAAGTCAATAGTCCAGACTATAGTCAAGTCAATTGTCCAAAATATAGTCAAGTCTGTAGTCCAGATTATAGTTCACACTATAGTCAAGTCTATAGTCCAGACTATAGTCTAGATTATAGGTTATGGTATAGGCTATAGTCCAGACTATAGTCCACACTATAGTCAAGTCATTAGTACAGACTATAGTCATGTCTATAGTCCAAACTATAGTCAAGCCTATAGTCCAGACTATAGTCCACAATATCGTCAAGCCTATAGTCAAGTCTATAGTCCAGACTATAGTCAAGTCTATAGTCTAGACTACAGTCAAGTCTATAGTCCAAACTATAGTCAAGTATATAGTCCAGACTATAGTCAAGTCTACAGTCAAGTCTACAGTCCAGACTATAGTCAAGTCTATAGTCTAGACTATAGTCAAGTCTATAGTCCAGACTATAGTCAAGTCTATAGTCCAGCCTATAGTCAAGTCTATAGTCCAGACTATAGTCAAGTCTATAATCCAGACTAAGTCAAGAATATATTGTCCAGACCATAGTCAAGTCTATAGTCCAGACTATAGTCAAGTCTATAGTCCAGACTATAGTCAAGTCTATAGTCCAGACTATAGTCAAGTCTATAGTCCAGACTATAGACAAGTCTATAGTTCAGACTATAGTCAAGTCTATAGTCCAGACTATAGTCAAGTCTATATTCCTGACTATAGTTAAGTCTATATTCCAGACTATATTTAAGTTTATAGTCAGGCCTCTGGTATTGGCTATAGTCTAGGCTATCGTCCAGAATATAGTCAAGTCTTAAATCTGGCCTATAGTCAAATCTATAGTCAAGATTTTAGTCCAAAATATTGTCCAGACTATAGCAAGTCAATAGTTCCGATTATAATCAGGGCTATAGTGCAGAATATGGTGTAGGCTATAGTCCAGAGTGCACTCAAGTTTATAGTCCATACTATAGATAAGTCTATAGTCCAGATTATCGCCCACACTATAGTCCAGAAAATAGTCTAGGTTACAGTTTATATTCAGAGTTTTACCTAGCAGATCTATAGTTGGTTGAATGTGCATCGGAATCAAGGATATGTAGTAAACGATCGTACTAATTTGAAATTCGCAATATAAATAGATTCGTTCATTCTATTGTTTGCGATATTGAATCACTCACTTAGGTACATGTTTTTAGATCAAAGAGAGTTAGTTGTCGCTATAAATTAATCAACCACAAATTAATTAAAAATCCATCCATACAAAACAAAATTTTCAATTAAAATTAATTTTTTGTTGTTGTTGGTTTTCTGTTGTTGGTTTGTGTATGTATGTATATATTTTTATTTGCCTCGGCCTTTTACACATTCGATGTTTATACAATACACAAGACGTTAATTAAAATTCATGTGATTTTATGCTTGTGTGGCTGGCATTGATGGGAAATGAACAGTCAGCCAGCCAGGCAGCCAACAAAATCCTCCACAAAAGCTTTGATACCAAATGGCAACATGACCAAAATCAGAGTTAAGTATTGCCAAGCAACCAAAAACAAACACACAGATTCATAGCCTACTGTTGAGTATATAATACATACATATATTCATATATATAGATATAAGTATGTATGTGTGAATGCATGAATCCTTCTATACGTGCAAACGCAGTAATACGCACACATATTAATAGAATTTTTGAAATGTAATCCATCCATATATACATGTATATGAAGTACCAACCTACATATAAGAGTGCCAATGATTGACAGTCAGTCAGTCAGTCATCAAACCATTAAATTCCACCAACTTTACGTGTCTCCACACATTCATACAATTATAAATATTAACTATATACCATTTTGCATACACTAAGCTGGAGGTTACATTTATGAACAGTCATATAAATACATATATACTTACATCTGATGTTTTTTTCATGGCCCAACGATTGCGTCCTTCATAATCGACTCTTTCCACAAAATCCTTATAGATATCAATCCAATAGACATGTTCATTGGGTAAATCCAATGTCAAGCGACTGGGATAATAAATTTGGGTGGATACCAATACGGTGCGATTTGTACCATCTAGATTGGAGCGTGATAAACTGGGACTCCATTCGGTGAAAAATATGAAACTGTAAAATTTTATGAAACAAATTACAATATAATCGAAAGCGAGGGAAAAAATACGGAACTCGATAAAAAGAGGAACCAAAATTATAAACGAAATATATGCAAATGAAATAAAAGCGAATCCGTTTTAAATTATTTGCAGAATAAAAAAGAGAAAATATACACAAAGTGTATAAATAATTTATAAAACAATCATGAATAAACATGGTGTGTAGCACAGTGGGTCAGTATTTATGAAAAGGAAAAGAAAAATTGGCATAAAAGGCCAGACTATAGAACAGACTACAGACCAGACTTTAGACTATACGATAGACTACAGACTAAACTATAAACTAGACTATAGACTAGACTACAGGACTAGACTATAGACTAGACTATAGATTAGACTATAGATTAGACTATAGACTCGACTATAGACTAGACTATAGACTAAAATATAGACTAGACTATAGACTAGACTATAGACCAGACTATAGACTAGACTATAGACTAGACTTTAGACTAGACTATAGGCTAGACTATAGACTAGACTATAGACTAGACTATAGACTAGACTATAGACTAGACTATAGACTAGACTATATACTAGACTATAGACTAGACTATAGAATAGACTATAGACTAGACTATAGACTAGACTATAGACTAGAAAATAGACTAGACTATAGACTAGACTATAGACTAGACTATAGCCTAGACTATAGACTAGACTATAGACTAGAAAATAGACTAGAAAATAGACTAGACTATAGACTAAACTAGACTAAACTATAGACTAGACTATAGACTAGACTATAGACTAGACTATAGACTAGACTAGACTAGACTAGACTATAGACTAGACTAGACTATAGACTAGACTATAGACTAGACTATAGACTAGACTATAGACTATAGACTAGACTATAGAATAGGCTATAGACTAGACTATAGACTAGACTAGACTATAGACTAGACTATAGACTAGACTATAGACTAGACTATAGACTAGACTATAGACTAGACTATAGACTAGACTATAGACTAGACTATAGACTAGACTATAGACTAGACTATAGACTAGACTATAGACTAGACTATAGACTAGACTATAGACTAGACTAGACTACTCTAGACTAGACTATAGACTAGACTATAGACTAGACTATAGACTAGACTATAGACTAGACTATAGACTAGACTATAGACTAGACTATAGACTAGACTATAGACTAGACTATAGACTAGACTATAGACTAGACTATAGACTAGACTATAGACTAGACTATAGACTAGACTATAGACTAGACTATAGACTAGACTAGACTAGACTAGACTATAGACTAGACTATAGACTAGACTATAGACTAGACTATAGACTAGACTATAGACTAGACTATAGACTAGACTATAGACTAGACTATAGACTAGACTATAGACTAGACTATAGACTAGACTATAGACTAGACTATAGACTAGACTATAGACTAGACTATAGACTAGACTATAGACTAGACTATAGACTAGACTATAGACTAGACTATAGACTAGACTATAGACTAGACTATAGACTAGACTATAGACTAGACTATAGACTAGACTATAGACTAGACTATAGACTAGACTATAGACTAGACTATAGACTAGACTATAGACTAGACTATAGACTAGACTATAGACTAGACTATAGACTAGACTATAGACTAGACTATAGACTAGACTATAGACTAGACTAGACTATAGACTAGACTATAGACTAGACTATAGACTAGACTATAGACTAGACTATAGACTAGACTATAGACTAGACTATAGACTAGACTAGACTAGACTATAGACTAGACTATAGACTAGACTATAGACTAGACTATAGACTAGACTATAGACTAGACTATAGACTAGACTATAGACTAGACTATAGACTAGACTATAGACTAGACTATAGACTAGACTATAGACTAGACTATAGACTAGACTATAGACTAGACTATAGACTAGACTAGACTATAGACTAGACTATAGACTAGACTATAGACTAGACTATAGACTAGACTATAGACTAGACTATAGACTAGACTATAGACTAGACTATAGACTAGACTATAGACTAGACTATACTAGACTATAGACTATAGACTAGACTATAGACTAGACTATAGACTAGACTATAGACTAGACTATAGACTAGACTATAGACTAGACTATAGACTAGACTATAGACTAGACTATAGACTAGACTATAGACTAGACTATAGACTAGACTATAGACTAGACTATAGACTAGACTATAGACTAGACTATAGACTAGACTAGACCATAGACTACTACTATAGACTAGACTATAGACTAGACTAGACTATAGACTAGACTATAGACTAGACTAGACTATAGACTACTACTATAGACTAGACTATAGAGTAGATTATAGACCTGACTATAGACTAGACTATAGACTAGACTATAGACTAGACTATAGACTAGACTATAGACTAGACTATAGACTAGACTATAGACCAGACTATAGACTAGACTAGACTATAGACTACTAAAGTTTAAAAAAATTGAGAATATGTTCCACTTAAACCACTGTGCACGCCTTTATATAGATATACATATGTATATTATGTTTCGCATACGTACGTACTCCTTAAATGTACACAAATCTATAGAGAAAAAAAATTGTGTATTTGAGTGAATACATACCCTTTTGTGGGATCCAAAACCATTGATGAGGGATTTTGTACATCCTGCAATATAATGCTACAGTATTGCATTGTATTGGTGCACATAAATATTAAACCAGGCTCATTACTCAAAAAATACCAATTGCCAGTTATCCAATCGAGACGTAATTTATCGATTGCTATAACAGAAAATATACAAAAAAAGAAAATCATGACAAAATTAATACAAATATACGGAAAGGACAAAGAAAATCCAACATAAAAAAGTGTATATGAGAAAATGTTGATGAGGATAACGAGAATGTTGAACGATGATGAATAAAACAACAAATAATGTCATTGCTGCTGTTGCAGCCACAACAACATACACAGAAGTGCATCATCGAACAAACGAACAATATCATCATACATAAAAACATATCTACGGAGATTCAGATGGATACTCTGTCAGTTATAGACACACAGATTTACTGTATTAAGTTATGTTTTCCGTAAAAAAAATTTGCAAGTTATACTTGCAACAAACAATAACCGAGCAAATACAGCAGACCGTGTGCAAATTTACAACTACCAACCGACGACCGACTTCATTTACGGCCAAGTACTTACAGTGTGTACTCGTAATTAGTTCCGGCAAAGGCATCGACCATGTTACATTGAAATCATCAATACGAAAACATTTCATATCAACCGCTGTCCAGGGACTTGAGTACATGGCACACAAAGTGCGATTACGATGCCAAATCTCAATTGCAGATATATCATTCGAATTCAAATTAGCTAACAGTGTGCCATTGTAAGGATTTATCCGCCGCACATTCGACTGCGTAAGGAATATCAAAGAAGCCAACTCATCTTTGGGCACTGAAAATGTAGTTAAGCGAAAAATAAACCAAAATTAAAATGAATTAAAATCAAAGACACATGCAGACAGGATATTAAAAAAAGGAAAATTGAATGAGAATAAACGAAAAGAAATTAATGGAAAGTAAAGTTAATCAGGTGTATTTTTACTCATCAATGTAGGCTTTATTTTTCATTTATATGAGATGCCTTAAAGTATTCAAGTGATTTTTGAAATAATTATTTTTGAATAATTGGATCAGAGCAGTGGGTCGTCAGAAGAGTGTGTGTTCGTTTCGAAAAGTTGGAAAACAAATTCTATCTATCTATCTATCTATCTATCTATCTATCTATCTATCTATCTATCTATCTATCTATCTACTATCTATCTATCTATCTATCTATCTATCTATCTATCTATCTATCTATCTATCTATCTATCTATCTATCTATCTATCTATCTATCTATCTATCTATCTATCTATCTATCTATCTATCTATCTATCTATCTATCTATCTATCTATCTATCTATCTATCTATCTATCTATCTATCTATCTATCTATCTATCTATCTATCTATCTATCTATCTATCTATCTATCTATCTATCTATCTATCTATCTATCTATCTATCTATCTATCTATCTATCTATCTATCTATTATCTATCTATCTATCTATCTATCTATCTATCTATCTATCTATCTATCTATCTATCTATCTATCTATCTATCTATCTCTATCTATCTATCTATCTATCTATCTATCTATCTATCTATCTATCTATCTATCTATCTATCTATCTATCTATCTATCTATCTATCTATCTATCTATCTATCTATCTATCTATCTATCTATCTTATCCTAAGCTTATCTATCTATCTATCTATCTATCTATCTATCTAATCTATCTATCTATCTATCTATCTATCTATCTATCTATCATCTATCTATCTATCTATCTATCATCTATCTATCTATCTATCTATCTATACTATCTATCTAGCTATCTATCTATCTATCTATCTATCTATCTATCTATCTATCTATATCTATCTATCTATCTATCTATCATTATCATATCTATCTATCCTATCTATCTATCTATCTATCTATCATACTTAGCTATCTATCTATCTATCTATCTATCTATCTATCTATCTATCTATCTATCTATCTATCTATCTATCTATCTATCTATCTATCTATCTATCTATCTATCTATCTATCTATCTATCTATCTATCTTATCTATCTATCTATCTATCTATCTATCTATCTATCTATCTATCTATCTATCTATCTATCTATCTATCTATCTATCTATCTATCTATCTATCTATCTATCTATCTATCTATCTATCTATCTATCTATCTATCTATCTATCTATCTATCTATCTATCTATCTATCTATCTATCTATCTATCTATCTATCTATCTATCTATCTATCTATCTATCTCGCTGTCGCTTTTTGTCTAAATTCTGTTTGCTTAAAAACCTTTCGGACAGTAACTGAATACATTCGGGGTTTTTATGAAAAACTTCACTTTATTTCGAGGATAGTGTGACACACTAGGGTTCCCTTAAGAACAATTTATTATTTCGTAAACTCACTGATTCTTTTGTAAACGAGAAACAACAATTATCTTTATTCCATTAAAACATTTTATATTTTCCCGAATAAACACCATTCATCCATAACCTTTCTTTCGTTATATTTTAGCCAATATACAAAAATCAAATTGCATACAATTTAACCTAAACCCCGTAAAAAGTATAAAAAAGAAGAAAAAACTTACCATTAATGGCATAACAATGATTCTTTTGCTTCACGTAACCCGAAACACAAGAACACTCATAGGAACCTGGCGTATTGCGACACAGCTGATCGCACATGCCCTCAATAGAGCACTCATCGAAGTCCATACATTGAGTTACATTGACTGGCACCTGTCCGGGTGCACAATAACATTTGGGACCCTGGGGTGTTAACTTGCAGTTGAATGAACAATTTAAGGTGGCACACTGAGCTTCTTGGTTATCTGAAAGGATGAACATTGACATCATCATAATCACAGCCAGAGTGTCATCATTAGTTTCAGTACAATCAAAGAAAACGACAGGAAATAAAATACAGGGAGACAAAAAAAGGAAATGCATAGAGCAGGAAATAGAGCTAAAGCGTGTTAATATTTATGTTTGAATGAAAATCATTCTTAACATTTTTAAATTTTTCTCAAAAATATATTTCGTTTTTAACGTTGTAAAATCTTTGTATTTTCGTACATACCACATTTGACTTCATCGTTACTGCAATCCCATTTCCCATCACAAAATCTCGATATATCCAAACACATACCACTGCTGCATTCACTTTGATAGGAACGACATTTTAATGCATCCGAATGACCTGTAAAATCAACACATTACATCAAGGGAACAAAGTGGAAAGATGAATAAAATAAAAAAACTAAAATGGGAATTCTTAATATGTTATGGCTAATGGTAAAAAATATATACATATATACAGTGAATGTCAAAATAATTGAAACGATTTGAGGAAAATTGGACTAAACTGTTATTGAAATATATATTTCGAAGCCATGTTAATCAAATATTTCTTAACACCTTTGGGCTCTAGACTAAATTATAGACTAAAGGCTAGAATGTAGACCAGACTATAGACTAGACTATAGACTAGACAATAGACTAGACTATAGACTAGACTATAGACTAGACTATAGACTGACTATAGACTAGACTATAGACTAGACTATAGACTAGACTATAGACTGGACTATAGACTAGACTATAGACTAGACTATAGACTAGACTATAGACTAGACTATAGACTAGACTATAGACTAGACTATAGACTAGACTATAGACTAGACTATAGACTAGACTATAGACTAGACTATAGACTAGACTATAGACTAGACTATAGACTAGACTATAGACTAGACTATAGACTAGACTATAGACTAGACTATAGACTAGACTATAGACTAGACTATAGACTAGACTATAGACTAGACTATAGACTAGACTATAGACTAGACTATACTAGACTAGACTATAGACTAGACTATAGACTATACTATAGACTAGACTATAGACTAGACTATAGACTGACTATAGACTAGACTATAGACTAGACTATAGACTAGACTATAGACTAGACTATAGACTAGACTATAGACTAGACTATAGACTAGACTATAGACTAGACTATAGACTAGACTATAGACTAGACTATAGACTAGACTATAGACTAGACTATAGACTAGACTATAGACTAGACTATAGACTAGACTATAGACTAGACTATAGACTAGACTATAGACTAGACTATAGACTAGACTATAGACTAGACCATAGACTAGACTATAGACTAGACTATAGACTAGACTATAGACTAGACTATAGACTAGACTATAGACTAGACTATAGACTAGACTATAGACTAGACTATAGACTAGACTATAGACTAGACTATAGACTAGACTATAGACTAGACTATAGACTAGACTATAGACTAGACTATAGACTAGACTATAGACTAGACTATAGACTAGACTATAGACTAGACTATAGACTAGACTATAGACTACTATAGACTAGACTATAGACTAGACTATAGACTAGACTATAGACTGGACTATAGACTAGACTATAGACTAGACTATAGACTAGACTATAGACTAGACTATAGACTAGACTATAGACTAGACTATAGACTAGACTATAGACTAGTCTATAGACTAGACTATAGACTAGACCATAGACTAGACTATAGACTAGACTATAGACTAGACTATAGACTAGACTATAGACTAGACTATAGACTAGACTATAGACTAGACTATAGACTAGGCTATAGACTAGACTATAGACTAGACTATAGACTAGACTATAGACTAGACTATAGACTAGACTATAGACTAGACTATAGACTAGACTATAGACTAGACTATAGACTAGACTATAGACTAGACTAATAGACTATACTATAGACTATAGACTATATAGACTAGACTATAGACTAGACTATAGACTAGACTATAGACTAGACTATAGACTGGACTATAGACTAGACTATAGACTAGACTATAGACTAGACTATAGACTAGACTATAGACTAGACTATAGACTAGACTATAGACTAGACTATAGACTAGACTATACTAGACTAGACTATAGACTAGACTATAGACTAGACTATAGACTAGACTATAGACTAGACTATAGACTAGACTATAGACTAGACTATAGACTAGACTATAGACTAGACTATAGACTAGACTATAGACTAGACTATAGACTAGACTATAGACTAGACTATAGACTAGACTATAGACTAGACTATAGACTAGACTATAGACTGACTATAGACTAGACTATAGACTAGACTATAGACTAGACTATAGCCTAGACTATAGACTAGACTATAGACTAGACTATAGACTAGACTATAGACTAGACTATAGACTAGACTATAGACTAGACTATAGACTAGACTATAGACTAGACTATAGACTAGACTATAGACTAGACTATAGACTAGACTATAGACTAGGCTATAGCCTAGACTATAGACTAGACTATAGACTAGACTATAGACTAGACTATAGACTAGACTATAGACTAGACTATAGACTAGACTATAGACTAGACTATAGACTAGACTAGACTATACTATAGACTATAGACTAGACTATAGACTAGACTATAGACTAGACTATAGACTAGACTATAGACTAGACTATAGACGACTATAGACTAGACTATAGACTAGACTATAGACTAGACTATAGACTAGACTTAGACAGACTATAGACTAGACTATAGACTAGACTATAGACTAGACTATAGACTAGACTATAGACTAGACTATAGACTAGACTATAGACTAGACTATAGACTAGACTATAGACTAGACTATAGACTAGACTATAGACTAGACTATAGACTAGACTATAGACTAGACTATAGACTAGACTATAGACTAGACTATAGACTAGACTATAGACTAGACTATAACTAGACTAGACTAGACATAGACTAGACTATAGACTAGACTATAGACTAGACTATAGACTAGACTATAGACTAGACTATAGACTACTAGACTAGACTATAGACTAGACTATAGACTAGACTATAGACTAGACTATAGACTAGACTATAGACTAGACTATAGACTAGACTATAGACTATAGACTAGACTATAGACTAGACTATAGACTAGACTATAGACTAGACTATAGACTATAGACTAGACTATAGACTAGACTATAGGATTTTAAACAGGATCAAACAATAATCAGAGTTTCGAATTTATATCCTTCCTTTAATTTCCTATTTCAATGTAGTCTCAATTTTAACACTCACTGTATTACGTTCACCATCACATTTTCCACATATGTATATATTCCTTCTTGAATACTTACAATTTATTTCATCGGAGACATCCGATAGACCACAATCATATTCACCATCACATACCCAATTATTGGGTATACATTTATGTGTGACACTACATTGGAATTGACCTTCATTACATTTGGAAGCATTGGCTGTAAAGAAAAAGTAGAAAAAGAAAACAAAAATTTAAATATTTTTATTACACCTAATAAAACAACATCTAAAAAAAGAGAGTCCTGCAGGGAGCTGATAACATTGTTTAAAAAACATAAACTGTTTTTTTTAATTTCTAACTTTTTGTTGTTGTTCTCGTTTCTGTTAAATAGCTAATATCCTTAATCTGTAATTATCTAATTGACTTTTAAATGTATTTAACATTAAATGAAAAAAACTCATACATACACACTCATACTAATGCTTAAACATAATATAAGGACAAATTTTAGAAAAAATGGTGTGGCTAAGGACGAAGAATAACAACAAAAAATACATACTCTATAAAATTTGCAAATGACATTTAATGTATTCTATATGCTAACTACACACAGTTGTTGGGTTGTGTGACTTTTTGTATATATATTTTTTGTTCTTACGATGGCAGACAAAAGAGTATCATGCTAATATGTGGGCATAAGTAGAGTGGCCAGATGTAAATAAGTTTCAAAATTATATTTCAAACAATTTACATGGACTCTCGGGGAGTTGTAAGTAGTCTGCGTTACAACTATCTCGACATACATATAGAAAATAAAAGAGGTAACTATTACACAAATGTCAATTGATTGGTAACACATAGATGGGATCAAGCAATTGAAAACAATTTGAAAATAATAACCTTAATTTCAATTAAATATTTACAACAATTGGATTGGATTGGTGGAAAATTGTACTAAAGTCAAATTGGTCTTATATAAGTTACACCCGCATTATGCATTTTATATTATTACTGTACTTTAAACAATCTCACTCACTAACCAAACAATAACTCAAACACATGCAAACACTGCAAACTGACACAGACACAAAAGTGGTCTTCTCATTTGAAATGCAAATTGAGTTTTTTTCTTGTTTTTAGAAAAACATAAATAAAAGGGAGAAAATAAGTATGAAATCTGTTTCCTAGCATGATGAAAACCACACGCTGCCATATGCAGATGACGACCACAACTGCGACAGTTCATCAGTTGAAGAAGATATGCAAAATATGTATAAAATATATCCTTTTTACTCTCTCACTCAATTTGTTGGTTATAATAAGTAAGCAGCTACAAGATGCATATTGAATTTGAAATTGAATAAAAGAGAGAAAAATTTAAATTATGGGAGTTTATTCTTAAATTTTCAGATTCATTCTTAAATCTACTTACAAACCTATAAACTAGACTTTCATCAACACTATTCAATAATTTAGTTTAGTTCTGTTCTAGTTCTGTTTAGCTCTGTTCTAGTTCTGTTTCTAGTTCTGTTCTAGTTCTGTTCTAGTTCTGTTCTAGTTCTGTTCTAGTTCTGTTCTAGTTCTGTTCTAGTTCTGTTCTAGTTCTGTTCTAGTTCTGTTCTAGTTCTGTTCTAGTTCTGTTCTAGTTCTGTTCTAGTTCTGTTCTAGTTCTGTTCTAGTTCTGTTCTAGTTCTGTTCTAGTTCTGTTCTAGTTCTGTTCTAGTTCTGTTTAGTTCTGTTCTAGTTCTGTTCTAGTTCTGTTCTAGTTTGTTCTAGTTTTGTTCTAGTTCTGTTCTAGTTCTGTTCTAGTTCTGTTCTAGTTCTGTTCTAGTTCTGTTCTAGTTCTGTTCTAGTTCTGATCTAGTTCTGTTCTAGTTCTGTTCTAGTTCTGTTCTAGTTCTGTTCTAGTTCTGTTCTAGTTCTGATCTAGTTCTGTTCTAGTTCTGTTCTAGTTCTGTTCTAGTTCTGTTCTAGTTCTTTCTAGTTCTGTTCTAGTTCTGTTCTAGTTCTGTTCTAGTTCTGTTCTAGTTCTGTTCTAGTTCTGTTCTAGTTCTGTTCTAGTTCTGTTCTAGTTCTGTTCTAGTTCTGTTCTAGTTCTGTTCTAGTTCTGTTCTAGTTCTGTTCTAGTTCTGTTCTAGTTCTGTTCTAGTTCTGTTCTAGTTCTGTTCTAGTTCTGTTCTAGTTCTGTTCTAGTTCTGTTCTAGTTCTGTTCTAGTTCTGTTCTAGTTCTGTTCTAGTTCTGTTCTAGTTCTGTTCTAGTTCTGTTCTAGTTCTGTTCTAGTTCTGTTCTAGTTCTGTTCTTTCTGTTCTAGTTCTGTTCTAGTTCTGTTCTAGTTCTGTTCTAGTTCTGTTCTAGTTCTGTTCTAGTTCTGTTCTAGTTCTGTCTAGTTCTGTTCTAGTTCTGTTCTAGTTCTGTTCTAGTTCTGTTCTAGTTCTGTTCTAGTTCTGTTCTAGTTCTGTTCTAGTTCTGTTCTAGTTTTCTAGTTCTGTTCTAGTTCTGTTCTAGTTCTGTTCTAGTTCTGTTCTAGTTCTGTTCTAGTTCTGTTCTAGTTCTGTTCTAGTTCTGTTCTAGTTCTGTTCTAGTTCTGTTCTAGTTCTGTTCTAGTTCTGTTCTAGTTCTGTTCTAGTTCTGTTCTAGTTCTGTTTCTAGTTCTGTTCTAGTTCTGTTCTAGTTCTGTTCTAGTTCTGTTCTAGTTCTGTTCTAGTTCTGTTCTAGTTCTGTTCTAGTTCTGTTCTAGTTCTGTTCTAGTTCTGTTCTAGTTCTGTTCTAGTTCTGTTCTAGTTCTGTTCTAGTTCTGTTCTAGTTCTGTTCTAGTTCTGTTCTAGTTCTGTTCTAGTTCTGTTCTAGTTCTGTTCTAGTTCTGTTCTAGTTCTGTTCTAGTTCTGTTCTAGTTCTGTTCTAGTTCTGTTCTAGTTCTGTTCTAGTTCTGTTCTAGTTCTGTTCTAGTTCTGTTCTAGTTCTGTTCTAGTTCTGTTCTAGTTCTGTTCTAGTTCTGTTCTAGTTCTGTTCTAGTTCTGTTCTAGTTCTGTTCTAGCTCTAGTTCTGTTCTAGTTCTGTTCTAGTTCTGTTCTAGTTCTGTTCTAGTTCTGTTCTAGTTCTGTTTTAGTTCTGTTCTAGTTCTGTTCTAGTTCTGTTCTAGTTCTGTTCTAGTTCTGTTCTAGTTCTGTTCTAGTTCTGTTCTAGTTCTATTCTAGTTCTGCTCTTGTTCTGTTCTAGTTCTGTTTTAGTGCTTTTCTATTTCTGTTCTAAGTCTGTCCAATTATATTCTTATTTATTATAGTCGAGGCTCTCTACAAGACTGTAAAGCTAATATAGTCAGGACTAGTCTTGCCGTTAAGATTATACTTCATACAAAGATTTTGGTTTGGAACTTAAAATCATTTTATTGTTTTCATCACACACTGTATCTTACATAAATGCTCTTTTTTGTTTTTTGGAGAACAAAGTTGCAACATTTTATTATATTTTAGTTATGAACTAGTTCTTTTATTTACATATAAATTTTTTGTTTCAATTTTATTTCGTTGTTTTTGCAGCAACTTTTGCAATAAATTTCAAATTTATGATTGTGACTTTTTAAACAATCACATGACTATTGAAGTGTAAACAATTTTCACGTTAAAAATTTTAATTTTTTGTTATGCAGCTAATGCACACAAATACAACAAAATATATAGAGATAAAGTTTAAAATTGAAATAGTAAAAAAATATTTAACAATTTAACAACTCAGCAAAATTGTTATTTAAATTAAGATATTTTTTTCTAAAAAAAAAACCTAATTGCACATTTAAATTTGCATAAAATTAAATGAATTGGTAAAAAATTTGGTTAATTTAATGGAAATTTGAAAATAATTATAATTTCTATTATCAAATTATGAAAATGTTATTTTGAAATATATTTGACACTCATAAACATTATCACTCCATTTCCTCCGCTCCTGTGGTTCCATTTATTCTATTTTGTTGACCTACCCATAGGACAATAGTACTTTTTTTACCACAACAAATAGTCTCATCAGAACCCATAAGCACAGTCTGGTGTGGATCACATTTCCAACGCATTGGGTATGCACTTTGCCATCGTTTGCATGTGTATAAGATGGTGGACAGTTTCTGCAAAAAACAAAACACAAAGGATCAAATTAAATTGTATTTAAAATGAAATAAAATTTTCTGTTATAGCATTTACAAGGTTTAAGTAGTTACAAATGTAAATTTTTGTTATACTATAGGGGAGAAAGAGAGGCTGGCTGACTCACATACCCAACTATAGTTTTAAATTAAAATTGTAATTTAATTAGTGTGGAAATTAGAACACTATAAATGTGAATATGGAAAAATTCTAATGAAAGCACATAGACAGATGCAGTGAGGATCAAACGTTCAAAATTTTGAAATGTAGTCGAAACTTGAACTGAACTAGAACTAACCTAGAACTGAACTAGAACTGAACTAGAACTGAACTAGAACTGAACTAGAACTGAACTAGAACTAAACTAGAACTGAACTAGAACTGAACTAGAACCTGAACTAGAACTGAACTAGAACTGAACTAGAACTGAACAAGAACTGACTAGAACTGAACTAGAACTGAACTAGAACTGAACTAAACTGAACTAGAACTGAACTTAGAACAGAACTAGAACTGAACTAGAACTGAACTAGAACTGATCTAGAACTGAACTAGAACTGAACTAGACTAGACTAGACTACAGAACTGTGTAATATGAATTTCATTGCAATTTAAAATTTCACAAAATTATGTCATTTTTGCTTTTTTACTGTAAAGCCATTTATGGAAGCTCCCATAAATAAATATGATTCATATTCATGTATGTATATTATTGCCAGTTTGTATGTGGTGTGTGATTTTATTATGATTGTTTTTAAAGAAAAAAAAAAAAAAAATGAAAAAAAGAATTTGAAAATTTTTAGTGGTTGTGTGTGTTTTGTAAACATACTGTGTTTTAGAGACGTGCCTTCATTTCATATGCAATGCCACAACAACAACAAAACAAATGTTTGTAAAATTAGTATACACTGTGCAAAAAAGGCTGACTATAGACTATAAATTTAGCATATAGACATGTTGAACTAGATATTAGACTATAGACGATACTATGGCGAAGAATGTAGATTATACTATATACTAGACTATACTATAAACTAGACTGCAGACTATACTATAGACTAGACTATAGCCTAGAATATAGACTAGACTACAGACTAGACTATAGACTAGACTATAGACTAGACTATAGACTAGAATGTAGACTAGACTATAGACTAGACAATAGACTATATACTAGACTATAGACTAGGCTATAGACTAGACTATATAGACTAGACTTTATAGACTAGTCTATATATTCTAGACTAGATAGACTAGCCAATATAGGCTAGACAATATAGATTAGACTATATAGACTAGACTATAGACTAGACTATATAGACTAGACTATATAGACTAGACTATATAGACTAAACTATATAGACTAGACTATATAGACTAGACTATATAGACTAGACTATATAGACTAGACTATATAGACTAGACTATATAGACTAGACTATATAGACTAGACTATATAGACTAGACTATATAGACTAGACTATATAGACTAGACTATATAGACTAGACTATATAGACTAGACTATATAGACTAGACTATATAGACTATATATAGACTAGACTATATAGACTAGACTATATAGACTAGACTATATAGACTAGACTATATAGACTAGACTATATATACTAGGCTATATAGACTAGACTATATAGACTAGACTATAGACTAGACTATAGACTAGACTATAGTCTAGATTATAGACTAGACTATAGACTAGACTATAGACTAGACTATAGACTAGACTATAGACAAGACTATAGACTAGACTATAGACTAGACTATAGACTAGACTATAGACAAGACTATAGACTAGACTATAGACTAGACTATAGACTAGACTATAGACTAGACTATAGACTAGACTGTAGACTAGACTATAGACTAGACTATAGACTAGACTGTAGACTAGACTATAGACTAGACTATAGACTAGACTGTAGACTAGACTATAGACTAGACTATAGACTAGACTATAGACTAGACTATAGACTAGACTATAGACTAGACTACAGACTAGACTATAGACTAGACTATAGACTAGACTATAGACTAGACTATAGACTAGACTATAGACTAGACTATAGACTAGACTATAGACTAGACTATAGACTAGACTATAGACTAGACTATAGACTAGACTATAGACTAGACTAGACTAGACTATATAGACTAGACTAGACTAGACTAGACTAGACTAGACTAGACTAGACTAGACTAGACTAGACTAGACTATAGACTAGACTAGACTATAGACTAGACTATAGACTAGACTATAGACTAGACTATAGACTAGACTATAGACTAGACTATAGACTAGACTATAGACTAGACTATAGACTAGACTATAGACTAGACTATAGACTAGACTATAGACTAGACTATAGACTAGACTATAGACTAGACTATAGACTAGACTATAGACTAGACTATAGACTAGACTATAGACTAGACTATAGACTAGACTATAGACTAGACTATAGACTAGACTATAGACTAGACTATAGACTAGACTATAGACTAGACTATAGACTAGACTATAGACTAGACTATAGACTACTATAGACTAGACTATAGACTAGACTATAGACTAGACTATAGACTAGACTATAGACTAGACTATAGACTAGACTATAGACTAGACTATAGACTAGACTATAGACTAGACTATAGACTAGACTATAGACTAGACTATAGACTAGACTATAGACTAGACTATAGACTAGACTATAGACTAGACTATAGACTAGACTATAGACTAGACTATAGACTAGACTATAGACTAGACTATAGACTAGACTATAGACTAGACTATAGACTAGACTATAGACTAGACATAAGACTAGACTATAGACTAGACTATAGACTAGACTATAGACTAGACTATAGACTAGACTATAGACTAGACTATATACTAGACTATAGACTAGACTAGACTAGACTATAGACTAGACTATAGACTAGACTATAGACTAGACTATAGACTAGACTATAGACTAGACTATAGACTAGACGTAGACTAGACTATAGACTAGACTATAGACTAGACTATAGACTAGACTATAGACTAGACTATAGACTAGACTATAGACTAGACTATAGACTAGACTATAGACTAGACTATAGACTAGACTATAGACTAGACTATAGACTAGACTATAGACTAGACTATAGACTAGACAATAGACTAGACTAGACTAGACTATAGACTAGACTATAGACTAGACTATAGACTAGACTATAGACTAGACTATAGACATATTTACAGTGTAAACCGTATTAAACCGACTGACTGCATTATTAAATATTTGTATGTAGGAATATGTATAAAACAATTGCTGTTTATTATTTTATATTTGTAGACAGAGAAGATGAAAGAAATATGAAACTTTTTTAGTAAATACACATTTTTGTTATTGTAAATTTTCGGTTAAAATGTACTACTTTAGCAAAAAGGAATAAGAATACAAAACGTGACTACCAATTGTTGCCACATTAGGTTGCAAAATCAAAAAAACTAGAAAAAAAATCATATTTTGTTTTTTGAAACTGAAACTTAGGCCTCACGTTTTGTACGCTGTGGTTTCTATGACGCTTACAATTTCTATTTGAATTACAACAAAGCGAAGCGAGTGAATGGAACCAAAAATAGAAATAGAAATCAATTCAAAAAATCAAATCAAGCATTACGAAATCTAAGATGGTGGGTATTAAGTGTGATTTTAATAAATTTAATTTACATAATTTTTGCAAAAAGAAAAAATGAAATTTATTGAAAAAATATGTTTAAAATAAAAAAGTTTAATATTTTTTTAAATTAATAAGAAATTTCCTCAATTTTTATGAGAGTTGAAGACTGTGAAGGAAAAAATTTTTTCAAGAACAATTTTTGTTTTCCCATAATTTTTTATTTAACAAATTTGTTAAACATTTTTAATGTTTTCAACAAACAATGCTAAAGATTTAACAACAAACTGACAAAATTTCCATAAAAATATTTTTATTTTAAAACACCGAAATAAAAATCAAGTAAAATGCCACTCACGTGCCAATAAACATTTTCTCCTCTTCGGTAGATGGTAATTTTTGTAAATGATTGTGTATGATTTTTTTTTTAAATTTTATTTTTTTATTTAGTATTTTTTTTATATTTTTTTATTTACATATTTTTGTCATATAAAATTTGCAACAAAATTTGTTCATACAAGTCTTTTTTTTATTATTATTATTATTGATTTTATAACACGTAATAAATATTTGCCACAACATGCAATCGCAATCATAAAAATTTGTAAAAACACATGAAAAAAACATAAAAAATAAAAATTTTGTAGCATATTTTCTTTTAGGGGGTAACAATGTTGCAACAAAAAAAAAAAATCAAACACTAAATAAAACTGGGTTAGAGGCGAACTACTTTGTAATTCTCATAGTAAATTGTGCAACATTTGCAGAAACCCACAAAGACAGAAATTCTTGTTTTTAAAGGTTTAAATCTGAAACTCATAAAACATAACCTATATATGGGCTAGTCTAAAGTCTGGTCTATAAACTAGTCTATAGTACAGTCAATAGTCTGGTCTATAGGCCAAGCTATAGTCTAGTCTATAGGCTCGTCTATGGTGTAGCCTATAGTATAGTCTATAGTCTAGTCTATAGTCTAGTCTAGTCTAGTCTATAGTCTAGTCTATAGTCTAGTCTATAGTCTAGTCTATAGTCTAGTCTATAGTCTAGTCTATAGTCTAGTCTATAGTCTAGTCTATAGTCTAGTCTATAGTCTAGTCTATAGTCTAGTCTATAGTCTAGTCTATAGTCTAGTCTATAGTCTAGTCTATAGTCTAGTCTATAGTCGTCTATAGTCTAGTCTATAGTCTAGTCTATAGTCTAGTCTTTAGTCTAGTCTATAGTCTAGTCTATAGTCTAGTCTATAGTCTAGTCTATAGTCTAGTCTTTAGTCTAGTCTATAGTCGTCTATAGTCTAGTCTATAGTCTAGTCTATAGTCTAGTCTATAGTCTAGTCTATAGTCTAGTCTATAGTCTAGTCTATAGTCTAGTCTATAGTCTAGTCTATAGTCTAGTCTATAGTCTAGTCTATAGTCTAGTCTATAGTCTAGTCTATAGTCTAGTCTATAGTCTAGTCTATAGTCTAGTCTATAGTCTAGTCTATAGTCTAGTCTATAGTCTAGTCTATAGTCTAGTCTATAGTCTAGTCTATAGTCTAGTCTATAGTCTAGTCTATAGTCTAGTCTATAGTCTAGTCTATAGTCTAGTCTATAGTCTAGTCTATAGTCTAGTCTATAGTCTAGTCTATAGTCTAGTCTATAGTCTAGTCTATAGTCTAGTCTATAGTCTAGTCTATAGTCTAGTCTATAGTCTAGTCTATAGTCTAGTCTATAGTCTAGTCTATAGTCTAGTCTATAGTCTAGTCTATAGTCTAGTCTATAGTCTAGTCTATAGTCTAGTCTATAGTCTAGTCTATAGTCTAGTCTATAGTCTAGTCTAGTCTATAGTCTAGTCTAGTCTATAGTCTAGTCTATAGTCTAGTCTAGTCTATAGTCTAGTCTATAGTCGAGTCTATAGTCTAGTCTATAGTCTAGTCTATAGTCTGGTCTATAGTCTAGTCTATAGTCTAGTCTATAGTCTAGTCTATAGTCTAGTCTATAGTCTAGTCTATAGTCTAGTCTATAGTCTAGTCTGTAGTCTAGTCTATAGTCTAGTCTATAGTCTAGTCTATAGTCTAGTCTATAGTCTAGTCTATAGTCTGGTCTATAGTCTAGTCTATAGTCTAGTCTATAGTCTAGTCTAGTATATAGTCTAGTCTATAGTCTAGTCTAGTCTATAGTCTAGCCTATAGTCTAGTCTATAGTCTAGTCTATAGTCTAGTCTATAGTCTAGTCTAGTCTATAGTCTAGTCTATAGTCTAGTCTATAGTCTAGTCTATAGTCTAGTCTATAGTCTAGTCTATACTCTAGTCTATAGTCTAGTCTATAGTCTAGTCTATAGTCTAGTCTATAGTCTAGTCTATAGTCTAGTCTATAGTCTAGTCTATAGTCTAGTCTATAGTCTAGTCTATAGTCTAGTCTATAGTCTAGTCTATAGTCTCTATAGTCTAGTCTATAGTCTAGTCTATAGTCTAGTCTATAGTCTAGTCTATAGTCTAGTCTATAGTCTAGTCTATAGTCTAGTCTATAGTCTAGTCTATCTCTAGTCTATAGTCTAGTCTATAGTCTAGTCTATAGTCTAGTCTATAGTCTAGTCTATAGTCTAGTCTATAGTCTAGTCTATAGTCTAGTCTATAGTCTAGTCTCTCGTCTAGTCTATATGTCTAGTCTATAGTCTATAGTCTAGTCTAGTCTAGTCATATAGTCTAGTCTAGTCTATAGTCTAGTCATAGTCTAGTCTATAGTCTAGTCTAGTCTATAGTCTAGTCTATAGTCTAGTCTATAGTCTAGTCTATAGTCTAGTCTATAGTCTAGTCTATAGTCTAGTCTATAGTCTATCTAGTCTAGTCTATAGTCTAGTCTATAGCTAGTCTATAGTCTAGTCTATAGTCTAGTCTATAGTCTAGTCTAAGTCTGTATAGTAGTCTAGTCTCTAGTCTAGTCATAGTCTAGTCTATAGTCTCGTCTATAGTCTAGTCTATAGTCTAGTCATAGTCTAGGTTCTATAGTCTAGTCTATAGTCTAGTCTATAGTCTAGTCTATAGTCTAGTCTATAGTCTAGTCTATAGTCTAGTCTATAGTCTAGTCTATAGTCTAGTCTATAGTCTAGTCTATGTATAGTCTATAGTCTAGTCTATAGTCTAGTCTATAGTCTAGTCTATAGTCTAGTCGATATAGTCTAGTCTATAGTCTAGTCTATAGTCTAGTCTATAGTCTATAGTCTAGTCTATAATCTAGTCTATAGTCTAGTCTATAGTCTAGTCTATAATCTAGTCTATAGTCTTGTCTATAGTCTAGTCTATAATCTAGTCTATAGCCTAGTCTATAGTCTAGTCTATAATCTAGTCTATAGTCTAGTCTATAATCTAGTCTATAGTCTAGTCTACAGTATACTATAAAGTCTATTCTATAGTCTAGTCTGAAGTCTATTCTATAGTCTAGTCTGAAGTCTATAGTGTAGTTTATAATCTAGTCTATAGTCTAGTCTATATAGTCAAGTCTATATAGTCTGAATATAGTCTATAGTCTAGCCTATAGTATTTTCTATAGTCTTTATTTAGTTTGTTATTGATGACAAAAGCACCAACATTTTGGTCGCCACAATTATTTATTATGACATATTTAGCCCATATCTTAATAAACCTTCTTAAAAGCATTTAAAATAATGCTAGGAAAATACCCAACCATTACAGCAGCAGCTCAACACAAAAAACTCCCACCACTTTCATGCTCCAAACTGACATGAGGCCAACACAAAAAAAATAAATTAAGTGTTCTTAATAACAATAAAATTTTGTTATAACAATAAAATTATGGCTTCTTTTATATCATATTCTGGTAAATGTTCATATAGGATTTTAGTGTGAGAAATGTGGTAATTTAACCGGCAGTAGTAAAGGCCAAATTAAAGATTGTAGCCTTGCCTATAGTCATGCTATAAATTAAGAGTTTTAGCCGAAGTAAAGACTACAGTCTAAGCTATACAATGATCTATAGTCAGGACGGTTCTATAGTTAAGACCTATTACATTACTATAGACAGATCTATAGGGAAGACTATAGACGGATCTTATGTCAAAGCTATAGGCTGATCTATATTCAAGACTATAGACGGATTTTTAGTCAAGACAACAGAATGATCTACAGTCAAGACTATAGAATGATCTATGGTTAGACTATAGACTGATCTATAACGAAGACTGTAGACAAATGTATAATCAAGAATGTAGACTGAAAAATATTCAAGGCTATTGGCGGTTCTGTATTCCAGACTGTATAGACTGATCTGTAGCAAAGGCTAGAGACTGACCTGTATTCCAGACTAGAGACTGATCTATAGTCCATATTATAGACTGATCTATAGTCCATACTATAGACTGATCTATAGTCCAGACTATAGACTGATCTATAGTCCAGACAATAGACTGATCTATAGTTCAGACTAGAGACTAATCTATTGTCCAGACTATAGACTGATCTATAGTCCAGACTATAGACTGATCTATAGTCCAGACTATAGACTGATCTATAGTCCAGACTATAGACTGATTTATAGTCCAGACTGTAGACTGATCTATGGTCCAGACTATAGACTGATCTATGGTCCAGTCTATAGACTGATCTATAGTCCAGACTATAGACTGATCTATAGTCCAGACTATAGACTGATCTATATTTCAGACTATAGACTGATCTATAGTCCACCCTATAGACTGATCTATAGTCCAGCCTATAGACTGATCTATAGTCCAGCCTATAGACTGATCTATAGTCCAGCCTATAGACTGATCTATAGTCCAGCCTATAGACTGATCTATAGTCCAGACTATAGACTGATCTATAGTCCAGCGTATAGACTGATCTATAGTCCAGCCTATAGGCTGATCTATAGTCCAGACTATAGACTGATCTATAGTCCAGACTATTGACTGATCTATAGTCCAGACTATAGACTGATCTATAGTCCAGACTATAGACTGATCTTTAGTCCAGACTATAGACTGATCTATAGTCCAGTCTATAGACTTATCTATAGTTCAGACTATAGACTTATCTATAGTCCAGACTATAGATTAATCTATAGTCCAGACTATAGACTTATCTATAGTCCAGCCTATAGACTTATCTATAGTCCAGACTATAGACTTATCTATAGTCCAGACTATAGACTTATCTATAGTCCAGACTATAGACTTATCTATAGTCCAAACGTATGATTTGGTTTAGACATTTAGTTTAAAAGGCTCCTTGACCTGCCGGATATGTAAATCTCTATATGTATAATTGTTTGTTTAGCAGAGTGTGTGTAGGCTCCATTTCAAGATAATGACAAAACATGACAAACGACAAATGACTTTATAAATTTTATGTTATAAAGATTAAAGTCAGTTTATAAACGAGATTTAAGGAATTAAAAAGTATATTTAGGAATGATATTTAAAATGAACACAAAAGTGATGATAAATGGGAGAAGACATAAAACAAAAATTTTCAAAAAAGCGACTATTTAAACGAAATGGTGAAAACTTTAAAGAAGAAGTTTAAATTCGTGTGTATAAAGAGGAATCTTGAATATTCATAGTAGTGAAACTATAGACGAAAGTGAACTGAACAAAATGTTCTCTTCAATTGCATTTAATTAGATGGTAATATTTGTTTTAAATTCACTTTTATTTTACTGCAACAGCATAAACTACCAGGGGAAAAGTTAACTTGTAGAAAAGCTATAAAAGAACACCCCTCACTCACACCAAATAGTCAAACTTAATGTAAGAAATTGTGGGTGTTGATGTTGCTTTTACAAGGATATAAAACTTGATTGTATCCCCGTTAAACTTGTAAAATAAGAACTACACGCATACGAGTGTAAAAATAACACACTATAAAAAGCAGCAGTTTATTTAACAGAAAACATGTTTTGCATATAATTTGTGTTGGAACATAAAAGCAGTACACAAGTATTAAAAATATGTATGAAAAAAAACTTATAAAAGAAGCAGAAAAGAAAAAAATATAAACTGAATTGCTCACTAATTAAGTGCAAAACTGTGTTATTTGACCCACAAATAACCCAGAAATGGAGGAGAAAAATGTATTTTGAAAAAAAGCAACAAAAGCTATACAAGATGTTATTCATACAATTAGTTGTAAGTATGCAGATATTCATACATACAGACTTGTACATTGCATGGGTGTATGTGTGTAAAGGTATGTTAATATGTAAAAGTTTTCCAAACCATCCAACACTTTACAGCTTTCATAAGTATTAAGTTGTACGTAGTTTTGTAGGCTAATTAAATTTATTTTAATATTTCTGAAAGAAAAAGGACAAAAGAGTCCTTAAATGTATTTACATTCAAATAAAATTTATAAAAAATTACATAAATTCTTAAACGTTTTCGACTCTGAAGAAGGAAGGACAAAGCCAAGCAAACTTTTGTGAAGACAAACACTTCGACCAAATCAATATCGAAAGGAAGGGAATGGGAAAAGAAGCGATTCCTTCAACTAGACGCTGAAAAAGAAAGCCCTCCGAAGTAGCCAAAAGAACGATTATTTCTATGGAGTGATAACCCCACGATTCCTTTCACAGATCGCCATATAAGAGTTTTTCTAACAACATTTTCAATGAAAATAAGAGCGAAAAATGCCCACCTAACTTAACCTATTCAAATACATATATTTAGTTTACTTTACAATTGACCTTGTCCAATTAAAGTTTTATTTTTATTTTTAAAAAATTTTCTTATTTTTAATATTTATTTTTAGAATACTTCAAAGAAATCTCTTCATAAAAACGTGCTGCTAAAAAAAAACAAAGAAAATAATTGACAAAGATACAAGATTTTAAAGTGCAGCAGGTTGTATGATGAATATTAAACATATTTTAATGACTCATACGTACTAGTGTCTCAATTTTAAACATGAAAATGAGAATTTTTAAAAGAGAATTGCTAATTAATAAAATGAGAAAGAAATTTTAAATAAATAATTTCGATATTTTCTATAGAAAATAGAAAATTTCGAAAATTTTCTATAGAAAACAGAAAATTTCGAAATATTTTTATAGAAAACAGAAAATTTCGAAAATATTCTATAGAAAACAGAAAATTTCGAAAATTTTCTATAGAAAACAGAAAATTTCGAAAATTTTCTATAGAAAACAGAAAATTTCGAAAATTTTCTATAGAAAAAATAAACTTTTGAAAATTTTCTATAAAAATTTTCGATTTTTTGTTTTTTTTTTTGTAGAAAACAGACAATTTTCTATAAAAAGAGACAATTTCTATAAAAATGTCTAGACTATAGACTAGACTAGACTATAGACTAGACTATAGACTAGACTATAGACTAGATTATAGACTAGACTATAGACTAGACTATAGACTAGACTATAGACTAGACAATAGACTAGACTATAGACTAGACTATAGACTAGACTATAGACTAGACTATAGACTATAGACTAGACTATAGACTAGACTATAGACTAGACTATAGACTAGACTATAGACTAGACTATAGACTAGACTATAGACTAGACTATAGACTAGACTATAGACTAGACTATAGACTAGACTATAGACTAGACTATAGACTAGACTATAGACTAGACTATAGACTAGACTATAGACTAGACTATAGACTAGACTATAGACTAGACTATAGACTAGACTATAGACTAGACTATAGACTAGACTATAGACTAGACTATAGACTAGACTATAGACTAGACTATAGACTAGACTATAGACTAGACTATAGACTAGACTATAGACTAGACTATAGACTAGACTATAGACTAGACTATAGACTAGACTATAGACTAGACAATAGACTAGACTATAGACTAGACTATGGACTAGACTATAGACTAGACTATGGACTAGACTATAGATTATATAGACTAGACTATAGACTAGACTATAGACTAGACTATAGACTAGACTATAGACTAGACTATAGACTAGACTATAGACTAGACTATAGACTAGACTATAGACTAGACTATAGACTAGACTATAGACTAGACTATAGACTAGACTATAGAGTAGACTATAGACTAGACTATAGACTAGACTATAGACTAGACTATAGACTAGACTATAGACTAGACTATAGACGAGACTATAGACTAAACTATAGACTAGACTATAGACTAGACTATAGACTAGACTATAGACTAGACTATAGACTAGACTATAGACTAGACTATAGACTAGACTATAGACTAGACTATAGACTAGACTATAGACTAGACTATAGACTAGACTATAGACTAGACTATAGACTAGACTATAGACTAGACTATAGACTAGACTATAGACTAGACTATAGACTAGACTATAGACTAGACTATAGACTAGACTATAGACTAGACTATAGACTAGACTATAGACTAGACTATAGACTAGACTATAGACTAGACTATAGACTAGACTATAGACTAGACTATAGACTAGACTATAGACTAGACTATAGACTAGACTATAGACTAGACTATAGACTAGACTATAGGACTAGACTATAGACTAGACTATGACTAGACTATAGACTAGACTATAGACTAGACTATAGACTAGACTATAGACTAGACTATAGACTAGACTATAGACTAGACTATAGACTAGACTATAGACTAGACTATAGACTAGACTATAGACTAGACTATAGACTAGACTATAGACTAGACTATAGACTAGACTATAGACTAGACTATAGACTAGACTACTAGACTAGACTATAGACTAGACTATAGACTAGACTATAGACTAGACTATAGACTAGACTATAGACTAGACTATAGACTAGACTATAGACTAGACTATAGACTAGACTATAGACTAGACTATAGACTAGACTATAGACTAGACTATAGACTAGACTATAGACTAGACTATAGACTAGACTATAGACTAGACTATAGACTAGACTATAGACTAGACTATAGACTAGACTATAGACTAGACTATAGACTAGACTATAGACTAGACTATAGACTAGACTATAGACTAGACTATAGACTAGACTATAGACTAGACTATAGACTAGACTATAGACTAGACTATAGACTAGACTATAGACTAGACTATAGACTAGACTATAGACTAGACTATAGACTAGACTATAGACTAGACTATAGACTAGACTATAGACTAGACTATAGACTAGACTATAGACTAGACTATAGACTTTTTTATCTAAAATTTTCTATAAAAAAGAGAATTATTTAAAAATATTAGAAATTCTCTGTGAAAAGGATCAAATATCATTGAAGATCTACTTACTTACATACGTCCCTTTGTCTTTCTGCTTAAATCAAAAGTTTCTCAAATTATCACCATTTTTCGTTTTGCTACAAAATTTTCTACTTTAACCTCGTATATTATAGGCTTAACATTTTAATATAAAAAATATAAAATTGTATATGACTTTCATTTGATTTTACTATATTGTCAATTATGTCTGCCACCTATGGAGAGCCAAAAAAATAGGCAATGTAAGGCAAACAAAAACAAGGAAAACCCCCAAATAAATGGCAACATTAAAAGAACTGTTTCTGTAATAAACCAGATTGTATGAGTAATCTGGTTGGCAATTTCCCTCCTGCAAAGACATGTTATTCACTTAATGGGTGGTAAAAAACAAAATAAACTGAATAAAATTTGTTTTCCGGTTGCTTTTTGGAACACCCTTTATATGAGAACCTCCACAGGAATATAACTGAATGGTTGGTGTTTTTATATTTCGACTACATATTGTGTGCGTTTGTTTTGTTCATGGTGAAGTGTTAAGACTACATAACTAACACTTTTTCTCTATGAAAACACAATGAAGCTAAAAGATTTCTTTTTCATTCTAATGATGATTTCTTTCATTAACTCAATGAAGAAAACTAAACCAGTTATCAGTTGTCAATCTTTCACCATGATTTTGTTGGTGTTGTTGAGAAAGTGTTAGAGCATGTTTATGTGTTAGTAAAAATCGACAAAAATTTAACGACAACAACAAAAAAATACACGGTTCCATAATAACCTATAAACACAGAGGGAACTTAATGGCATATTAAAATATAATTTTATGAGCTTTTCCTTGCATTGTTTTTGGTTTACGGTTTTTGCTTTTTTTTTTCTATTTTCGTGTGAATGTTTTTTTTTAGGAACATATAGTGTGTAAATTTGTGAGTTGAATGTGCAAAATGCAATTCCAATTGTTTTAATGTTTTGGAGTTTTTTTGTGTCTTCTACATTTATGTGACTTTTATGTAAAATTAAACTGTGTTGGTTTCTACTACAGATTGTTTGGTTATGGGTTTTTAATGCGACATTAAATTCATATAAACAGGACAACTGTGGGGCGTTTTGAAAGAATTAGAAACAATACATTTCTATAAAAGAATTGTGACAAATTTTCTATAAAAAATAATTCGAAAATTTTCTATAAATAAAAAGAAATTTTCTACAAAAAAAGAGAAGCTTTCGAAAATGTTCTCTAAAAATAAGACGCTTTCGAAAATTTTCTATAAAAAAGAGAAGCTTTCAAAAATTGTCTATAAAAAAGAGAAGCTTTCGAGGATTTTCTCTAAAAACGAGAAGCTTTCGAAAATTTTCTATAAAAAAGAGAAGCTTTCAAAAACTGTAAACAAAAAAAGTGAAGCTTTTGAAAAATTATATAAAAACGAGAAGCTTTCGAAAATTTTCTCTAAAAACGAGATATGAGCTTTCAATAATTTTTTATAGAAATAAAAAGCTTTCGAAAATTTTCTATAAAAAGAGAAATTTTACAAAAATTTTCTATAAAAAAGAAAAGCTTTTGAAAATTTTATCTAAAAACGAGAACCTTTCGAAAATTTTCTATAAAAAAGCTTTTAAAATTTTCTATAAATAAGAGAAGCTTTCGAAAATTTTATATAAAAAAGAAAAGCTTCAGAAATTTTTCTTTCAAAAAGAGAGAAACTTTCAAAATTTTCTATAAAAGAGAAATTTTTTGAAAATTGTCTATAAAAAAGAAAAGCTTTCGAAAATTTTATCTAAAAACGAAAAGCTTTCGATATTTTATGTAAAAAGAAAAGCTTTCGAAAATTTCTATAAAAAAGAAAAGCTTTCGAAAATTTTATATAAAAAGAAAAGCTTCAGGAAATTTCTATAAAGAAGAAAAGCTTTCGACAATTTTATATAACACAAAAACTTTAGGAAATTTTCTCCAAAAATGAGTAGCTTTCAAAAATTTTCTCTAAAAACGAGAAGCTTTCGAAAATTTTCTACAACATGAGAAATTTTTCGAAAATTTTCTACAAAAAGAGAACAATTTCTATAAAAAGAGAAATTTTTCGAAAATTTTCTATAAAAAGAGAAAATTTCGAAAAATTTTCATAAAAACGAAAAGCTTTCAAAAATTTTCTCTAAAAACGAGAAACTTTCAGAGAATATAAATCAGTCTGTAGCCGAGTCTATAGATCAGTCTATACTAAAGATCAGTCTATAGTTGAAGCTATTGATCAGACTATAGTCGGGACTATAGATCAGTCTATAGTTGACAATATAGTTCAGTCTTTCGTGAAGATTATAGATTAGTCTATAGTCGATACTATAGATCAGGCTATAGTCGAGACTATTGATCAGTCTATTGTCGATACAATAGATCAGTACGTAGTCGAGATTATATGTACATCAATCTATAGTTGAAACTATTGATAAGTTTATAGTCGATACTATAGAGAGTCGAGACTATAGATCAGTCTAGTCGAGGGTAAAGATCAGTCTATAGTTGAAACTATAGATCAGTCCATAGTTGAGACTATATAATTGTCTATAGTCGAGCCTATAGTTCAGTCTATAGTATAGACTATAGATCAACCTTTAGTCGAGACTATAGATCAATCAATTCTCGAAACTATAGATTAGTCTATATTAATTCTTGACCTCTTCATCATGCATCAATAAGCAAAAAAACGTCATACTTCATATTTAAAACAGATAACAAAAACCTTACAAACTCTACGAAACAGTAATTAAAAGATGCACTTTAGAAAAAAAATCTTAAAACTTTTAAACTCAATATTAAGGCCAATACCCTTTAAACACTTGACCATGTTCCATGAGATTATGAATATGCCAATGTTAACCATATGAAATAAAGAAAAAAAAATTCAATTAAAACAGTTTCCACCCAAAAAGCACAAATATAAGGAACAAAAATTCCACTCAAAGTAAAGGAAAAAAATTACTCTCACACACACACATAAATTGGAAAAAAATATTTACAAAAGTTAAACCCATAACTATAGTTGACTTAACAAACTCACTAGTAAATACTAAAAATTTACAGAAAAAAAGAATTGGTTGAATGAAATTCACCTGCAAGTGATGAAGTTGATTTAACATGCAACAAAATGGAGAAAAATGTAATAAAACTAACAAGAACACTCTACAACAAAACAAACAAACATATACGGAACCGGTACAATGATGTAAAAATAAATTCCATACAAATCAACCAGTAACTGTAACAGAAACTGTAAAACAAAACAACAAAATTTTGTATTAAAAAAAAAACATAAAAGAACAAACAAGTATACAACCCCAAACCTAGGCCAACAAACTTTGAAATCTGTTCGTTTTTTTTTTACTTTTTTGCCATTTTTCTGTCCATGACTTATAAAACAACCTCTGAAACCAAAACCAAAGCAGACGTTTTATTGTAAAAAATTACAAAAAATATACAAAAAAATAAAAAAAAAAACTGAACAAAATCAACAAACCCAACCAAACTGTTAAGTAAATAAAAATTCTTGCAACAATTTCTTAAACATACAAATATGTTGGGTTTTGTTGGTATTTATTTGTGTGTTAGTACAATTTACATATACACATACACATTAACAAATATAGTATATTTGTTGCAAATATAAATAAACATTTGATTCGAAATATAGTGAAAGAGAATTACAAAATGAATGCTATGTTGAGTCCAGACTATAGCAGAGTCTATAGATCAGTCTATAATCTAGACTATAGATCAGCCTAGAGTTTTGACTATAGATCAGTCTATAGTCTTGACTATAGATCAGTCTATAGTCTTGACTATAGATTAGTCTATAGTCTTGACTATTGATCAGTCTATAGTCTTGACTATAGATCAGTCCATAGTCTTGACTATTGATCAGTCTATAGTCTTGACTATTGATCAGTCTATAGTCTTGACTATAGATCAGTCTATAGTCTTGACTATAGATCAGTCTATAGTCTTGACTTGATCAGTCTATAGTCTTGACTATAGATCAGTCTATAGTCTTGACTATAGATTAGTCTATAGTCTTGACTATAGATCAGTCCATAGTCTTGACTATAGATCAGTCTATAGTCTTGACTATAGATCAGTCTATAGTCTTGACTATAGATCAGTCTATAGTCTTGACTATAGATCAGTCTATAGTCTTGACTATAGATCAGTCTATAGTTTTGACTATAGATCAGTCTATAGTTTTGACTATATATCTTTTTATAGTCTTGACTATGGATTAGTCTATAGTCTTGACTATGGATCAGTCTATAGTCTTGACTATAGATCAGTCTATAGTATTGACTATAGATCAGTCTATAGTTTCGACTATAGATCAGTCTATAGTCTTGACTATAGACCAGTCTATAGTAAGGATAATAGATCAGACTATAGTCCTGACTATAGCTCAGTCTATAGTCTTGACTAGAGATCTGTCTATAGTCTTGACTAAAGATCAGTCTATAGTCGAGACTGTGGAGCAGTCTAAAGTAGAGACAATAGATCAGTGTATAGTCAAGTCAAAGATAGGACTTTAGTCGAGACTATGGGTCAGTCTATAGTCGAGACTTTACATCGGTCTATAGTCTAGGCGATAGATTAGATTAAATTCGAGACTGTAGATCAACACATAATAGAAACTAATCTGGACTATAGACAAGCCGAGACTGTAGAATAGCACATAGGGTGGACTAAAGAACTGTCGGGAATGAAACTTGAATAATTAGGAAAATATTCCTCGCAAAGTTGAAACATAATATTCTTGGAAATAGCAAATGTTTATATGTTTTTCGTATTCCAACTAATACAGGAAGTGGTGTATTTAGCCAACATAGTTTCAACAAAAAAATACCCTGCATTTCATGGATCTATTATAATTTTCAGTTTGGTAATTCACAATATAGATCCACAGCAATATACTTGCAAGTGATCATAATTATAACACGACTTAACACACCACACTAAAGCATACTAGTGATCTTAAAGGTAACTAATATACATACATTTTTTATAATTAGCCTACAACAGGGTAGGGGTTGTGTTTGCCTTTTTTTACTATATAAATACTACAACAAATATTAAACAAAACTCAACTTTTATCATTTAGAACATGAAACAGACTAGGAACACGTACATAAGTAAAATAACTTAAGAAAAACAAGGAGTTAGAGATTAACTGGGTGGCAGGGCATACATTCTGAAAGCAACAGAAGAGAGTGTGAGTAAAGGAAAATACTAAAAATAAAACAAACTTCTAAATAAGAAGTATTTATCTTTATTTGTTTAGCAACAATACCAACAGCATAAGAAACAACAAAAAAAAATGAAGTTCATTTCCGTCTTGTCGACAATAATAATACAAAAAAATTTCAACAACAAATACATACAATATTAGCAAATATCAACAACACAAATACAAAATGGTAATATGAGGCAAAAACATACTGGTAAGAGTAGTAAAAGCTGGAAAAAAATTTAGAGAAATCAACAATAAAACATGAACAATCTTACAAACACACACACACACACACACAAACAACGACAATGCCTGTAAACGAGTTGTGTATTAGAACGTGCCAAATGTCCAACAATGATATTTCATCATTATTTAAAAGTCCTTCTATAGAAAATAGAAATAAATCTAATACCAGGCCAGGATAAAATAAAAGGAAGAAAACAAAACATGAGGATAAAAACAAAAGGACACAAATGAAATACAAATAAAGCATTAAGATATATGGGTGATTTCTGGGAAAATTGAATGATTTTAATAAAATCTCTGATGAGTGGATTAAGCACAGAAATTACATTTATAGGAAATGTAAAACAACAACAATAGCTGAAACTATAGACGAGTTTATAGCCGGGACTGTAGAATAGTCTAAAGTCGGGACTGTAGAATAGTCTATGGTCGGGACTATAGAACAGTCTATAGTCGGGACTACAGAATAGCTATAGTCGGGACTATTGAATAGTCTATAGTCGGAACTATAGAATAGTCTATAGTCGGGACCATATAATAGTCTATAGTCGGGACTATAGAATAGTCTATAGTCGGGACTATAGAATAGTCTATAGTCGGGACTATAGAATAGTCTATTGTCGAGACTATAGAATAGTCTATAGTCGGGACTATAGAATAATCTATAGTTGGGACTATAGAATAATCCATAGTCGGGACTGTTCAATAGTCTATAGTCGGGACTGTTCAATAGTCTATAGTAGGGACTGTTGAATAGTCTATAGTCGGGACTGTAGAATAGTCTATAGTCGGGACTATAGAATAGTCTATAGTCGGGACTATAGAATAGTCTATAGTCGGAACTATAGAATAATCTATAGTCGGAACTATAGAATAATCTATAGTTGGGACTGTTCAATAGTCTATAGTAGGGACTGTTGAATAGTCTATAGTAGGGACTGTTGAATAGTCTGTAGTCGGGACTATAGAATAGTCTATAGTCGGGACTATAGAATAGTCTATAGTCGGGACTACAGAATAGTCTATAGTCGGGACTATAGAATAGTCTATAGTCGGGACTATAGAATAGTCTATAGTCGGGACTATAGAATAGTCTATAGTCGGGACTATAGAATAGTCTATAGTCGGGACTATAGAATAGTCTATAGTCGGGACTATAGAATAGTCTATAGTCGGGACTATAGAATAATCTATAGTAGGGACTGTTGAATAGTCTATAGTAGGGACTGTTCAACAGTCTATAGTAGGGACTGTTGAATAGTCTATGGTCGGGACTGTAGAATAGTTTATAGTCGGGACTATAGAATAGTCTATAGTCGGGACTATAGAATAGTCTATAGTCGGGACTATAGAATAGTCTATAGTCAAGACTATAGAGTAGTCTATAGGCGGGACTATAGAACAGTCTATTGTCGGGACTATAGAATAGTCTACAATCGGGACTACAGAATAGCCTATAGTCGTGACTATAGAATAGTCTAGAGGCGGGACTATAGAATAGTCTACAGTCGGGACTATAGAATAGTCTATAGTCGGGACTATATAATAGTCTACAGTCGGGACTATAGAATAGTCTATAGTCGGGACTATAGAATAGTCTATAGTGGGGCTATAGAATAGTCTATAGTGGGGCTATAGAATAGTCTATAGTAGGGACTGTTGAATAGTCTATAGTAGGGACTGTTGAATAGTCTATAGTAGGGACTATAGAATAGTTTGTAGTGGGGACTATAGAATAGTTTGTAGTGGGGACTATAGAATAGTCTATAGTGGGTACTATAGAATAGTCTATAGTGGGTACTATAGAATAGTCTATAGTCGGGACAGTAGTCCATAGTCTATAGTCAGGACTATAGAATATAGTAAGGATGTAGAATTGTCTATAATCGGTACTATTTAATAGTCTATAATTAGAACTATAGATAGATCTAAAGTCGAGGCTATATATCGGTCTAGTGTCGAGACTTAAGGTCGACCTAGATTCGGGACTATAGATCGACACGAATAAGATAAATGTTTGAAAATACTTAGCTACATTAATATTATAGCATCATCCATGGTTAACAACATATACATAATTTCGACAACCTCCAGCTCCAACCACACACACATACACACTAACTCGATACATTTGTCGTAATTTAAAACCCCCAAAGACTTAAGTATAATTTAAACCTGTAAAACGAATAAATTTAGTCAAGGAAGCCTTAAAACCTACAGAAAAAATAAACTAATATAAATTTTGAGACAAAAAACTGAAAACAAAAATAACAGTAGAAAAGCAACAAAATGAAGTCCTTCATGTTGCGAGACATAAATAAGGACTGCCTCAATAAAGACTAGACTGCAAAAAAGAATTCCAACGCGTATGTATATATTTTTTTCTTATTTTTCTGGATTTTTTTTTTTTTGGTAACAATATTTTCTTTAATTTTTTTTCCCACTATGTGTGCTCTACGTCAATAGTAAACTAATATTCTTGTTAGTTAGTTTTTTATCCTGGCTAAACAATTTATTATTTTTAGTTAAGACGAGAAAAAAAAACATGCGAAACTAAAGCAGATTAATGTCTGATGTGGATCAGTTACAACGAATTTCTCAAGAACTTAAACAAATTCCATGAAATCTACGTTCATCTTTTTTGGAATCGTTTGCTTACTATAATCTATTAATATATCTACTGTCGGAACTATAGAATAGCATTTAGTTGGTACTAGAAGATATTCTATAGTTGGGACTTTACGATAGTCTATAATCGGGACTAAAGAATGTTCTGTTGTCGGGACTATAGAACAATCTATAGTCCAGACTATAGTCGAGACTATAGAAAAGTCTATAGTCGAGATTATAGAACAGTTTAAAGTCAAGACTATAGAACAGTCTATAGTCGAGACTATAGAACAGTTAAAGTCAAGACTATAGAACAGTCTATAGTCGAGACTATAGAACAGTCTATAGTCGATACTATAGAACAGTCTATAGTCGAGACAATAGAACAGTCTATAGTCGAGACTATAGAACAGTCTATAGTCGAGACTATAGAACAGTCTATAGTCGAGACTATAGAACAGTCTATAGTCGAGCCTATAGAAGAGTCTATAGTCAGAGACTATATAACAGTCTATAGTCGGGTCTATAGAACAGTCTATAGTCGAGACTTTAGAACAGTCTATATTCGAGACTTTAGAACAGTCTATAGTCGAGGCTATAGAACAGTCTATAGTCGAGACTATAGAACAGTCTAAAGTCGAGACTATAGAACAGTCTATAGTCTCGACTATAGAACAGTCTATAGTCGAGACTATAGAACAGTCTATAGTCGAGACTTTAGAACAGTCTATATTCGAGACTTTAGAACAGTCTATAGTCGAGGCTATAGAAAAGTCTATAGTCGAGACTATAGAACGGTCTATATTCGAGACTATAGAAAAGTCTATAGTCGAGATTATAGAACAGTCTAAAGTCGAGACTATAGAACAGTCCATAGTCGAGACTATAGAACAGTCTATAGTCGATACTATAGAACAGTCTATAGTCGAGACAATAGAACAGTCTATAGTCGAGACTATAGAACAGTCTATAGTCGAGACTGTAGAACAGTCTATAGTCGAGACTATAGAACAGTCTATAGTCGAGACTATAGAACAGTCTATAGTCGAGACTTTAGAACAGTCTATATTCGAGACTTTAGAACAGTCTATAGTCGAGGCTATAGAACAGTCTATAGTCGAGACTATAGAACAGTCTATAGTCGAGACTATAGAACAGTCTATAGTCGAGACTATAGAACAGTCTATAGTCGAGACTATAGAACAGTCTATAGTCGAGACTATAGTACAGTCTATAGTCGATACTATAGAACAGTCTATAGTCGAGACTATGGAACAGTCTATAGTCGAGACTATAGAACAGTCTATAGTCAAGACTATAGAACAGTCTATAGTCGAGACTTTAGAACAGTCTACAGTCGAGACTGTAGTCGAGACTATAGAACAGTCTATAGTCGGGACTAAAGAACAGTCTATAGTTGAGACTATAGAACAGTCTATAGTCGAGACTATGGAACAGTCTATAGTCGAGACTATAGAACAGTCTATAGTCGAGACTATAGAACAGTCTATAGTCGAGACTATAGAACAGTCTATAGTCGAGACTATAGAACAGTCTATAGTCGAGACTATAGAACAGTCTATAGTCGAGACTATAGAACTGTCTATAGTCGAAACAGTCTATAATCGATAGAACAGTTTATAGTCGAGACTTTAGAACAGTCTATAGTCCAGACTTTAGAACAGTCTACAGTCGAGACTGTAGTCGAGACTATAGAACAGTCTATAGTCGAGACTATAGTCGAGACTATAGAACAGTCTATAATCGTGACTATACTATATAATATTCTATAGTCCTGAATATAGAACAGTCTATAGTCCAGATTATAGAACAGTCTATATACTGGTCTATGGTCGGAACTCTAAAACAGTCTAGAGTGGGGTCTAAAGAACAGCCTATAGTAGGGTAAATAGAACAGCCAAGATCTCCAATGGAGAGCTGATATCCTTTTAAAAATATTTGCTCCAAAAACTCCTTTCTTCAATAATTTCTTCTTAAAGTTGCACACTATCTGCTAAAAATGAACATATTATTTTGAAACAGAAAAAAAAAACTAAAGATAAAACAACAACATTTGTCGACATGTACGATAAGTTTTATAAAGTTCTTTAATAGTTAAATACACACATGTATGATATACAAAGCATACAAACATTAAGCCATGCATGTTTGTCTTTGCTCAATGTGTTTTTTTATTTCCTTTTGGTATTGTTTTTTGTTTTTAGTTCAGCTTCTATTTCAGTTCATTATTTCATCTGAGAATCTTCTAACAATATTTGTTTTTTTTTTCTTACACATATTGAGAGGTACTTATACACTTTAGTATTAGAAGTAGCCCGGTGGTTTTAAGGGGAATCAATGTTTCCTTTTAAGATAGATATTTAAGGTATTTACCTATTCTAACTATAACGATATCATCACTTTAAACTACAGGGTAGACGTACATAGATAGATCAGTAGTATAGTAGGAAATATACATTTGTATGTATACAAATATGTCTAAGTGTTTTTATAGAGCTATATGTATGTATATATGCGTAAATACTAGTCAAAATGTGTCGTAATATTTTCGAATTGAAATAAACTGCCTTCAGGCAAACATATCCTAGCAAACTCATACATTTATAATAAATTCCTTTACTCTTATACAGCAACAGACATTCGCCTACAAATAAAAATACATACATACATATGAATGTGTAGTATACACATTTTTCCATGTTTGTATGTTTGTGTATTTTAGTTAGACAGACATATATTAAGTTTAGTAGTCAATTTCAGAAAGTATAACATTATTTCAAGTTTTAGGACAAGTCTACTTTATTTCATTCTTATTTCTTAGATTTTTTTTTTGTGGAATTTTTCTGCAAACGAAAGATTTTTGTGTGAAATGCATACACAAACTAACATGTAGTAGGGTGCTTAATTATTTGGATAAAATTTTTAATTCTAGGAGTACTGAAAGTCCACAGTCGAGGACTATAGGGTAGTCTAGTCTACAGTCTAGTCTATAGTCTAGTCTATAGTCTAGTCTATAGTTTAATCTATAGTCTAGTCTATAGTCTAGTCCATAGTCTAGTCTATAGTCTAGTCTATAGTCTAGTCTATAGTCTAGTATATAGTCTAGTCTATAGTCTAGTCTATAGTCTAGTCTATAGTCTAGTCTATAGTTTAGTCTATAGTCTAGTCTATAGTCTAGTCTATAGTCTAGTCTATAGTCTAGTCTATAGTCTAGTCTATAGTCTAGTCTATAGTCTAGTCTATAGTCTAGTCTATAGTCTAGTCTATAGTCTAGTCTATAGTCTAGTCTATAGTCTAGTCTATAGTCTAGTCTATAGTCTAGTCTATAGTCTAGTCTATAGTCTAGTCTATAGTCTAGTCTATAGTCTAGTCTATAGTCTAGTCTATAGTCTAGTCTATAGTCTAGTCTATAGTCTAGTCTATAGTAGTCTAGTCTATAGTCTAGTCTGATAGTCTAGTCTATAGTCTAGCTCTATAGTCTAGTCTTATAGTCTAGTCTGTAGTCTAGTCTATAGTCTAGTCTATAGTCTAGTCATTAGTCTAGTCTATAGTCTAGTCTATAGTCTAGTCTATAGTTAGTACTATAGTCTAGTTCTATAGTCTAGTTCATAGTCTAGTCTATAGTCTAGTACTATAGTCTAGTCTATAGTCTAGTCTATAGGTCTAGTCTATATTCTAGTCTATAGTCTAGTCTTATAGTTCTAGCTCTATAGTCTAGTCTATATTCTAGTCTATAGTCTTATTCTATAGTCTAGGTCTTATAGTCTAGTCTATAGTTCTAGTCTATAGTCTAGTCTATAGTCTAGTCTTATAGTCTAGTCATAAGTCTAGTCTATAGTCTGTCTATAGTCTATTCTATAGTCTAGTCTCTAGTCTAGTCTATAGTCTAGTCTAAGTCTAGTCTATAGGTCTAGTCTATAGGTCTAGTTCTATAGTCTAGTCTATAGTCTAGTCTATAGTCTAGTCTATAGTCCTAGTCTATAGTCTAGTCTATGTCCTATGTCTATAGTCTAGTTATGTCTAGTTCTATCGTCTAGTCTATAGTCTAGTCTATAGTCTAGTCTATAGTCTAGTCTATAGTCTAGTCTATAGTCTAGTCTATAGTCTAGTCTATAGTCTAGTCTATAGTCTAGTCTATAGTCTAGTCTATAGTCTAGTCTATAGTCTAGTCTATAGTCTAGTCTATAGTCTAGTCTATAGTCTAGTCTATAGTCTAGTCTATAGTCTAGTCTATAGTCTAGTCTATAGTCTAGTCTATAGTCTAGTCTATAGTCTAGTCTATAGTCTAGTCTATAGTCTAGTCTATAGTCTAGTCTATAGTCTAGTCTATAGTCTAGTCTATAGTTTAGTCTGTAGTCTAGTCTATAGTCTAGTCTATAGTCTAGTCTATAGTCTAGTCTATAGTCTAGTCTATAGTCTAGTCTATAGTCTAGTCTATAGTCTAGTCTATAGTCTAGTCTATAGTCTAGTCTATAGTCTAGTCTATAGTCTAGTCTATAGTCTAGTCTATAGTCTAGTCTATAGTCTAGTCTATAGTCTAGTCTAAGTCTAGTCTATAGTCTAGTCTATAGTCAGTCTATAGTCTAGTATAGTCTAGTCTATAGTCTAGTCTATAAGTCTAGTCTATAGTCTAGTCTATAGTCTAGTCTATAGTCTAGTCTATAGTCTAGTCTATAGTCTAGTCTATAGTCTAGTCTATAGTCTAGTCTATAGTCTAGTCTATAGTCTAGTCTATAGTCTAGTCTATAGTCTAGTCTATAGTCCTAGTCTATAGTCTAGTCTATAGTCTAGTCTATAGTCTAGTCTATAGTCTAGTCTATAGTCTAGTCTATAGTCTAGTCTATAGTCTAGTCTATAGTCTAGTCTATAGTCTAGTCTATAGTCTAGTCTATAGTCTAGTCTATAGTCTAGTCTATAGTCTAGTCTAGTATAGTCTAGTCTATAGTCTAGTCTATAGTCTAGTCTATAGTCTAGTCTATAGTCTAGTCTATAGTCTAGTCTATAGTCTAGTCTATAGTCTAGTCTATAGTCTAGTCTATAGTCTAGTCTATAGTCTAGTCTATAGTCTAGCTATAGTCTAGTCTATAGTCTATAGTCTAGTCTATAGTCTAGTCTATAGTCTAGTCTATAGTCTAGTCTATAGTCTAGTCTATAGTCTAAGTCTATAGTCTAGTCTATAGTCCTAGTCTATAGTCTAGTCTATAGTCTAGTCTATAGTCTAGTCTATAGTCTAGTCTATAGTCAGTCTATAGTCTAGTCTATAGTCTAGTCATAGTCTAGTCTATAGTCTAGTCATAGTCTAGTCTATAGTCTAGTCTTATAGTCTAGTCTATAGTCTAGTCTATAGTCTAGTCTATAGTCTAGTCTATAGTCTAGTATATAGGTCTAGTCTAGGTAGTCTAGTCTATAGTCTAGTCTATAGTCTAGTCTATAGTCTAGTCTATAGTCTATGTCTATAGTCTAGTCTATAGTCTAGTCTATAGTCTAGTCTATAGTCTAGTCATAGTCTAGTCTATAGTCTAGTCTATAGTCTAGTCTATAGTCTAGTCTATAGTCTAGTCTATAGTCTAGTCTATAGTCTAGTCTATAGTCTAGTCTATAGTCTAGGCTATAGTCTAGTCTATAGTCTAGTCTATAGTCTAGTCTATAGTCTAGTCTATAGTCTAGTCTATAGACTAGCGTATAGTCTAGTGTATAGTCTAGTGTATGGTTTAGTGTATAGTCTAGTCTATAGTCTAGTGTATAGCCTAGTGTATAGTCTAGTGTATAGCCTAGTGTATGTCTAGTCTATAGTCAAGTTTATAGTCTAGTCTATGGTCTAGTCTATAGTCTAGCATACAGTCTAGTCTGTGGTCTAGTTTATATTCTAGTCTATGGTCTAGTCTATAGTCTAGGCTATAGTTTAGTCTATAGTCTAGTCAAAAGTCAAGTCTATAGTCTAGTCTATAGTCTAGTCCATAGTCTAGTGTATAGTCTAGTCTATAGTCTAGTCTATAGTCTAGTCTATAGTCTAGTCTATAGTCTAGTCTACTGTCTAGTCTACTGTCTAGTCTATAGTCTAGTCTATAGTCTAGTCTATAGTCTAGTCTATGGTCTAGTCTTTAGTCTAGTCTATAGTCTAGTCTATAGTCTAGTCTATAGTCTAGTCTATAGTCTAGTCTATAGTCTAGTCTATAGTCTAGTCTATAGTCTAGTCTATAGTCTAGTCTATAGTCTAGTCTATAGTCTAGTCTATAGTCTAGTCTATAGTCTAGTCTATAGTCTAGTCTATAGTCTAGTCTATAGTCTAGTCTATAGTCTAGTCTATAGTCTAATCTATAGTCTAGTCTATAGTCTAGTCTATAGTCTAGTCTATAGTCTAGTCTATAGTCTAGTCTATAGTCTAGTCTATAGTCTAGTCTATAGTCTAGTCTATAGTCTAGTCTATAGTCTAGTCTATAGTCTAGTCTATAGTCTAGTCTATAGTCTAGTCTATAGTCTAGTCTATAGTCTAGTCTATAGTCTAGTCTATAACCTGACTTGAAATGCGATTGTTTTCATCTGGAGAGGTGTCACCCAAATAAAGACCGTTTGGAATACATGTGAGTGTGGGCATATTAAAGATGAATGTTTAAATAAATTGTATAAAACTTTAAATGAATGATTTATTTTGCTGGGTCTATAATAATATTAGTGGTGTCACCTTTTTTGTGATATTCCCAAGGGATGAAAGGGATAAAAGAGTATTAAGGATTATTGACATTTCAAATATTTAATGAAAATAAAGAGGTTTTTAATACAAAAAACTAAATTTTTATAAATAGTTTTTTTTTAGTTACTGAATCCTTTCAAAACAGGGATTATACTACTGTGATATTAACACCACTACATACATATAAAATAACTGTGTTTATGATGCCGACTACATCCTTAAGAGTTTGTAAGTATGCATATGTATCAACTTGTACTCAGATTGTGTGTGAATTGAATATTTCTCTGATGCCAATGCTGTTAAATTTTGTTTTTTTGTTCTTACCCTCTCCTTAAGAAAACATATGTTTTCACTTAGTGTCTGTATGAGGAAATACATAGTACGTATTATATATTTCCAGCAGATCTTTAAGAAGACAGTGAGTTCCTTATAAGACTGTGTGTTTCCCAATACTTTTTGAAACCCGTGTATAATTTGAAGCTTCGGGTAATCTGGCATTATATCCAAATAGTCTAGCGGATAACTACAGTTAGATCAAGTTGGATGGCTAAGTTGGTCCCCTTATTGCAGGGTTATATCTCTGTATATTTTAGCTGTAAATGTATCTGTATCTGTATGTAGGTTGCAGTATCACAAGTTGTTAGTTGCTTAAGTAGATTTCCTTCATTTTCCACTTCTGTTTCTGTTTCAGTCTTTTGCTTCTTGTATTTATAACTTCAACTGTTTCTGTTTCCTGCAGTTACCTCGACTTTTTGCAATTTTTCTATTTCTTTGGATGTATGTGCGACTGTGACTGTGTGTATATTTGTTAATAAATCAAAAACAAAGAAAAATTTCATTGAAAAACTTTGAAATTTATTTGAATTGTTCGGAGGAACTCTCTTTTATAGGGTGACTGCTATATTCTTGATTTTTTTATTTCAAAGAAAAACAGAAAAACTCCAACAAAAAGAGGTGGAAAAACAACTAATATTAAATGTTGAAGCAAATTGAATTTAGGGGCATATATTGCCTCAAACACACACACGCATACACATACACATATGTGGCACTTCCCCATTTTTATTGTCAGTATACTATGTGGCAAATACATATATTTTACAGGCAATTTATTAAGCAAACATTTACTTTACGTAATTGATGTTTTTGTACATAAATGGCAGAGTTTATTTTATTGTTGTATAATAGAGTTGAACTTCAAGATCAAACCTTTTTTTTGCAGTAACTTTAATACTTTGCAACTGGATATTATTTTCCAATAAAGCAAAAAAAAAATAAATGTTACAAAAAAAAAAAGAACTCATAAAATTTGTTGGCTCATTTTAAAGGTGTTCTTTTTTATTGGCAAAAGTAAAATTTTAAAAGCTTTCATATTGTTAAACAAACTTATTGTTTAAATAATAGGAAACCTATAAAAATTTAAGGGTGATTTTTATACATTACAAAGTAATCTATTGAAATCTTTTATGTTTTGTTATTAAAAAAAATCCAATTTAAAATATTGTTAATTTTTACTACAATGAATTTAATTTCTTTATTAGAAAAGATAAATTTATATGGGCAAAATATCTACACAGAGAAAAAAATTAGAAGAACTAATAACAACGACTAAGGTTGAACTACAACTTAAATGAACAGAAATAGAAGAGAACTAGAACAGAACTAGAACAGAACTAGAACAGAACTAGAACAAAACTAGATCAGAACTAGAACAGAACTAGAACAGAACTAGAACAGAACTAGAACAGAACTAGAACAGAACTAGAACAGAACTAGAACAGAACTAAAACAGAACTACAACAGAACTACAACAGAACTACAACAGAACTAGAACATAACTAGAACAAAACTAGAACAGAACTAGAACAGAACTAGAACAGAACTAGAACAGAACTAGAACAGAACTAGAACAGAACTAGAACAGAACTAGAACAGAACTAGAACAGAACTAGAACAGAACCAGAATTAGAACAGAACCAGAATTAGAACAGAACCAGAATTAGAACAGAACCAGAATTAGAACAGAACCAGAATTAGAACAGAACCAGAATTAGAACAGAACCAGAATTAGAACAGACTAGAACAGAAGTAGAACAGAACTAGAACAGAACTAGAACAGAACTAGAACAGAACTAGAACAGAACTAGAACAGAACTAGAACAGAACTAGAACAGAACTAGAACAGAACTAGAACAGAACTAGAACAGAACTAGAACAGAACTAGAACAGAACTAGAACAGAACTAGAACAGAACTAGAACAGAACTAGAACAGAACTAGAACAGAACTAGAACAGAACTAGAACAGAACTAGAACAGAACTAGAACAGAACTAGAACAGAACTAGAACAGAACTAGAACAGAACTAGAACAGAACTAGAACAGAACTAGAACAGAACTAGAACAGAACTAGAACAGAACTAGAACAGAACTAGAACAGAACTAGAACAGAACTAGAACAGAACTAGAACAGAACTAGAACAGAACTAGAACAGAACTAGAACAGAACTAGAACAGAACTAGAACAGAACTAGAACAGAACTAGAACAGAACTAGAACAGAACTAGAACAGAACTAGAACAGAACTAGAACTAGAACAGAACTAGAACTAGAACAGAACTAGAACTAGAACTAGAACTAGAACAGAACTAGAACTAGAACAGAACTAGAACTAGAACAGAACTAGAACTAGAACAGAACTAGAACAGAACTAGAACAGAACTAGAACAGAACTAGAACAGAACTAGAACAGAACTAGAACAGAACTAGAACAGAACTAGAACAGAACTAGAACAGAACTAGAACAGAACTAGAACAGAACTAGAACAGAACTAGAACAGAACTAGAACAGAACTAGAACAGAACTAGAACAGAACTAGAACAGAACTAGAACAGAACTAGAACAGAACTAGAACAGAACTAGAACAGAACTAGAACAGAACTAGAACAGAACTAGAACAGAACTAGTATAGAACTAGAACAATTATTTTTAAATTCCAATCTTCTTAATTCCGCTCTATAAAATTTATTCGTTTTATTTTTAGATTAAAAAAATTCAACTTTAATTCCACGTTAGTGCTTTGGTTCATATTTTAACAACATGTACGTACACTTTTGTGCAAAAAAAAACAATATCTGCAACATTTTCGAATATTGCCTGCTCAAAATGTATGTAGAAAACACGAACAAAATCATGAACATAAAGCTTAAATATGAATAAATTATTGGGTATAAAAAAAGAGAACGACAGACAGAGGCAAAATATAGTTTAAAAATTAATGATGTGTAGTGTAATTTTATATGCAAAATGTTCACAAAAATGGAAAAAAATTACAAATACCAGGATCTTTTTTACTATGTGTGTGTTTGTGTGTATGTTTCATTGTAGAAGAACGTATGTATGTTTCATATTTGTGTTGCACAACAGCACTTTAATGGTCATGTTGCATGTTTAGAGATTATAAAAAGCTACACACTTTTGCATATAGATTTAAACAAACTCATACATATTGAAAAGTAATTTAAAACCCGGCTACAAACATAACAACATAATTTTAAATTATTAATGAACGTGAGAATTCACTTTTGAAGGGACACACTTTGTTTAAACTAAAAGGTAAAATGTTGTGCTTAAAATTGACATCCTGTGAGATATTAGCAGGAGTAGAGGTAAGGTAGAGGAGTTTACAACAGAATATTTGAACAATTTTTTATATAAATTACAATTTTATCTTTTGTCTTTGTTACGATGAATCAAATTACTTTATGTATTTTTAATAGATATTTGAAATTAATATATAATATTTGTCTGGAATGTAGATTTTGCACAGTTTGTAAAATGTGGATAAATAGAAAGTTCTATAGAAATTGTGTGACAAACAAGAACTGAACTAGAACATATTTAGAACAGAACAGAAATAGCAGAACTAGAAAAGATTTTGAACAAAACTAGAACAGACTTAGAAGAGAACTAGAAGAGAACTGGAACAAAACTAGAACTTAACTAGAACTGAACTAGAACTGAACTAGAACAGAACCAGAACAGAACTAGAACAGAACTAGAACAGAACTAGAACAGAACTAGAACAGAACTAGAACAGAACTAGAACAGAACTAGAACAGAACTAGAACAGAACTAGAACAGAACTAGAACAGAACTAGAACAGAAGTAGAACAGAACTAGAACAGAACTAGAACAGAACTAGAACAGAACTGGAACAGAACTAGAACAGAACTAGAACAGAACTAGAACAGAACTAGAACAGAACTAGAACAGAACTAGAACAGAACTAGAACAGAACTAGAACAGAACTAGAACAGAACTAGAACAGAACTAAAACAGAACTAGAACAGAACTAGAACAGAACTAGAACAGAACTAGAACAGAACTAGAACAGAACTAGAACAGAACTAGAACAGAACTAGAACAGAACTAGAACAGAACTAGAACAGAACTAGAACAGAACTAGAACAGAACTAGAACAGAACTAGAAACAGAACTAGAACAGAACTAGAAACGAACTAGAACAGAGCTAGAACAGAACTAGAACAGAACTAGAAAGAACTAGACAGAACTAGAACAGAACTAGAACAGAACTAGAACAGAACAAGAATAGAAGTAGAACAGAACTAGAACAGAACTAGAACAGAACTAGAACAGAACTAGAACAGAACTAGAACAGAACTAGAACAGAACTAGAACAGAACTAGAACAGAACTAGAACAGAACTAGAACAGAACTAGAACTAGAACAGAACTAGAACAGAACTAGAACAGAACTAGAACAGAACTAGAACAGAACTAGAACAGATCTAGAACAGAACTAGAACAGAACTAGAACAGAACTAGAACAGAACTAGAACAGAACTAGAACAGAACTAGAACAGAACTAGAACAGATCTAGAACAGAACTAGAACTAGAACAGAACTAGAACAGAACTAGAACAGAACTAGAACAGAACTAGAACAGAACTAGAACAGAACTAGAACAGAACTAGAACAGAACTAGAACAGAACTAGAACAGAACTAGAACAGAACTAGAACAGAACTAGAACAGAACTAGAACAGAACTAGAACAGAACTAGAACAGAACTAGAACAGAACTAGAACAGAACTAGAACAGAACTAGAACAGAACTAGAACAGAACTAGAACAGAACTAGAACAGAACTAGAACAGAACTAGAACAGAACTAGAACAGAACTAGAACAGAACTAGAACTAGAACAGAACTAGAACAGAACTAGAACAGATCTAGAACAGAACTAGAACAGAACTAGAACAGAACTAGAACAGAACTAGAACAGAACTAGAACAGATCTAGAACAGAACTAGAACAGAACTAGAACAGAACTAGAACTAGAAGAGAACTAGAACAGAAATAGAACAGAACTAGAACAGATCTAGAACAGAACTAGAACAGAACTAGAACAGAACTAGAACAGAACTAGAACAGAACAGACAGAACAGAACTAGAACAGAACTAGAACAGAACTAGAACAAACTAGAACAGAACTAGAACAGAACTAGAACAGAACTAGAACAGAACTAGAACAGAACTAGAACAGAACTAGAACAGAACTAGAACAGAACTAGAACAGAACTAGAACAGAACTAGAACAGAACTAGAACAGAACTAGAACAGAACTAGAACAGAACTAGAACAGAACTAGAACAGAACTAGAACTAGAACAGAACTAGAACAGAACTAGAACAGAACTCGAACAGAACTAGAACTGAACTAGAACAGAACTAGAACAGAACTAGAACAGAACTAGAACAGAACTAGAACAGAACTAGAACAGAACTAGAACAGAACTAGAACTAGAACAGAACTAGAACTAGAACTAGAACAGAACTAGAACAGAACTAGAACAGAACTAGAACAGAACTAGAACAGAACTAGAACAGAACTAGAACAGAACTAGACCTGACTAGAACAGAACTAGAACATAACTAGAACTGAACTAGAACAGAACTAGAACAGAACTGGAACAGAACTAGAACATAACTAGAACTGAACTAGAACAGAACTAGAACAGAACTGGAACAGAACTAGAACATAACTAGAACTGAACTAGAACAGAACTAGAACAGAACTAGAACAGAACTAGAACAGAACTAGAACAGAACTAGAACAGAACTAGACCTGACTAGAACAGAACTAGAACAGAACTAGAACAGAACTGAACTGGAACTGAATTTTGGTTCAACTTTGCTAATCGTCTGCTGAAAATCTGTGTTATTGTGAATAATTTGTTATAAATTCCTTTTTAAGCCTGTTAAAAGCTTTTTTAGTTGCAATCAATATTAAACTTAACTTTTTGCAATGTTAATATATGTACACATGACTTCAATAGCTAATTAAAATTAAATTTTAAATATTAATTAAAACTCATTATTTAACCATCTGATGTTGTGGATGATGACTACGTTGACGTTGATAATGTTTAACTATAAATATAAAACTAAATAGTTTGCAATTATAAAAGAACATTATACAAACTATTAAATAAAAGGCTATACAGCGGGACTTCGATGTACGCCATTATATGATAAGTTAATACGAATCCAGCAGTTCTGAGTGTCGTCAATTATATATACAAAAGAGTAATAAAGTATTAAAACTTTTGTAAAATTACCAGCTAATAGGAATACATTTATTACTCCCACAACTGGTTGGAACATTTAATTGATAAATTCTCAAAGAAATTAAAAACAATAAGAGTTTACACATGTGTATTTAAGTATTTTGTGTTTAAATTAAATGACCTTTAAAGGGTTTATAACAAATTGAAACACCCACCCACAAACAAACTGCATCAAACTTGTTTTGCAGTACGACGACGACAACAATAACAAAAACGAGGCTGAAATGTAATGTTGCAGTTTCTAGAATTACAACCGCGTTGCGGTTGCTGTTGTACTCGTTGTATGATTATTATTGTTTTAAAATATATGAATAGGTTGCACATAGTACAATGGAGGAGATACAAGTTGTTTGTGCTTGTGGCATTGAAACCCCAATTGAAAATTTTGATTTTGAATTTTATAGCAAAGATCTGTTAAAAATTTGCAGCACGCAGGTGAGATAAATATAGCGCCTAATAAACCGACTGTAAACAGTTATCGTACTTAGTACCGGAAATCATTACGTTTAAACAATCGTGTTAAATGCTTTTGTCTTCAATTTCCAACTGGACTGCAAAAATATGTTCACCATTTTAACGCGAGATAATACACTGACATTACAAATGTTAAAACACTTAATCATAACAATTTATTACAACAGGTATTAAATTCAGCTTAAGTTAATACATATTGTTTGGATAAACGAGGGTAATTGATGAAGTTCTTTAAAAATAGAACTAAACTAGAACTGAACTACAACTGAACTAGAACTGAACTAGAACTGAACTAGAACTGAACTAGAACTGAACTAGAACTGAACTAGAACTGAACTAGAACTGAACTAGAACTGAACTAGACTGAACTAGAACTGAACTAGAACTGACTAGAACTGAACTAGAACTGAACTAGAACTGAACTAGAACTGAACTAGAACTGAACTAGAACTGAACTAGAACTGAACTAGAACTGAACTAGAACTGAACTAGAACTGAACTAGAACTGAACTAGAACTGAACTAGAACTACTGAACTAGAACTACTGAACTAGAACTACTGAACTAGAACTACTGAACTAGAACTACTGAACTAGAACTACTGAACTAGAACTACTGAACTAGAACTACTGAACTAGAACTACTGAACTAGAACTACTGAACTAGAAACTGAACTAGAACTGAACTAGAACTGAACTAGAACTGAACTAGAACTGAACTAGAACTGAACTAGAACTGAACTAGAACTGAACTAGAACTGAACTAGAACTGAACTAGAACTGAACTAGAACTGAACTAGAACTGAACTAGAACTGAACTAGAACTGAACTAGAACTGAACTAGAACTGAACTAGAACTGAACTAGAACTGAACTAGAACTAGAACTGAACTAGAACTGAACTAGAACTGAACTAGAACTAAACTAGAACTGAACTGAAAGAACTAGAACTGAACTAGAACTGAACTAGAACTGAACTAGAACTGAACTAGAACTGAACTAGAACTGAACTAGAACTGAACTAGAACTGAACTAGAACTGAACTAGAACTGAACTAGAAACTGAACTGAACTAGAACTGAACTAGAACTGAACTAGAACTGAACTAGAATGAACTAGAACTGAACTAGAAACTGAACTAGAACTGAACTAGAACTGAACTAGAACTGAACTAGAACTGAACTAGAACTGAACTAGAACTGAACTAGAACTGAACTAGAACTGAACTAGAACTGAACTAGAACTGAACTAGAACTGAACTAGAACTGAACTAGAACTGAACTAGAACTGAACTAGAACTGAACTAGAACTGAACTAGAACTGAACTAGAACTGAACTAGAACTGAACTAGAATGAACTAGAACTGAACTAGAACTGAACTAGAACGAACTAGAACTGAACTAGAACTGAACTAGAACTGAACTAGAACTGAACTAGAACTGAACTAGAACTGAACTAGAACTGAACTAGAATTGAACTAGAACTGAACTAGAACTGAACTAGAACTGAACTAGAACTGAACTAGAACTGAACTAGAACTGAACTAGAACTGAACTAGAACTGAACTAGAACTGAACTAGAACTGAACTAGAACTGAACTAGAACTGAACTAGAACTGAACTAGAACTGAACTAGAACTGAACTGAACTGAACTAGAACTGAACTAGAACTGAACTAGAACTGAACTAGAACTGAACTAGAACTGAACTAGAACTGACTAGAACTGGACTAGAACTGGACTAGAACTGAGCTAGAACTGAACTAGAACTGAACTAGAACTGAACTAGAACTGAACTAGAACTGAACTAGAACTGAACTAGAACTGAACTAGAACTGAACTAGAACTGAACTAGAACTGAACTAGAACTGAACTAGAACTGAACTAGAACTTGAACTAGAACTGAACTAGAACTGAACTAGAACTGAACTAGAACTGAACTAGAACTGAACTAGAACTGAACTAGAACTGAACTAGAACTGAACTAGAACTGAACTAGAACTGAACTAGAACTGGACTAGAACTGGACTAGAACTGGACTAGAACTGAGCTAGAACTGAGCTAGAACTGAACTAGAACTGAACTAGAACTGAACTAGAACTGAACTAGAACTGAACTAGAACTGAACTAGAACTGAACTAGAACTGAACTAGAACTGAACTAGAACTGAACTAGAACTGAACTAGAAACTGAACTAGAACTGAACTAGAACTGAACTAGAACTGCACTAGAACTGAACTAGAACTGAACTAGAACAGAACTAGAACAGAACTAGAACAGAACTAGAACAGAACTAGAACAGAACTAGAACAGAACTAGAACAGAACTAGAACAGAACTAGAACAGAACTAGAACAGAACTAGAACAGAACTAGTACAGAACTAGAACTGAACTAGAACTGAACTATAACTGGACTAGAACTGGACTAGAACTGAGCTAGAACTGAGCTAGAACTGAACTAGAACTGAACTAGAACTGAACTAGAACTGAACTAGAACTAGAACTGAACTAGAACTAGAACTGAACTAGAACTGAACTAGAACTGAACTAGAACTGAACTAGAACTGAACTAAAACTGAACTAGAACTGAACTAGAACTGAACTAGAACTAAACTAGAATGAACTAGAACTGAACTAGAACTGAACTAGAACTGAACTAGAACTGAACTAGAACTGAACTAGAACTGAACTAGAACTGAACTAGAACTGAACTAGAACTGAACTAGAACTGAACTAGAACTGAACTAGAACTGAACTAGAACTGAACTAGAACTGAACTAGAACTGAACTAGAACTGAACTAGAATTGAACTAGAACTGAACTAGAACAGAACTAGAACTAGAACTGAACTAGAACTGAACTAGAACTGAACTAGAACTGAACTAGAACTGAACTAGAACTGAACTAGAACTGAACTAGAACTGAACTAGAACTGAACTAGAACTGAACTAGAACTGAACTAGAACTGAACTAGAACTGAACTAGAACTGAAGTAGAACTGAACTAGAACTGAACTAGAACTGAACTAGAACTGAACTAGAACTGAACTAGAACTGGACTAAAACGGAACTAGAACTGAACTAGAACTGAATTAGAACTGAACTAGAACTGAACAGTTGGCTGCTTTGCATTATAAACGCTCAATATGTCCCTTTTATTACTTTACAGTATAAACATCATTTAACAATTGTATTATTTAACACTTATTTTATCTTGTATTACTTGTCAGTCGGTCTGTTTGTCAGCCTTTGTGTCTTGATAATATTGAAGACATTAATTGGCATAATACTAGTATCGCATTATGTTTCTAAAACCGACAAACATCACATTGGGAACAATAAATTATAACAATTGCTAAATAAATTTACATAATATATTATAACAATACCAAATGTCTAATAAGAATATTAAATTGCCAGTAGCAAATAAATAAAAAAATTTAAAATTTAAATTTAGGAATTTAAAATTTAAAATATTTTTTTATTAAATTAAAGCCGGAATTTGCTAAAACTTTAACAGTTCCTTGTTTTAGCTCAAATTTCTTATCAGTTTTAACCCGAATCGTTAATAATGTAATAATTTCAATCAAACGAATCTTACATTAGATACCGGGGTCTTAAGGAAATCGTGTTTTTAGACTACATAAATATAATAAATTGCTTCATATTTATGTTTTTTTAGATATAAAAAAACTTTTTTGAATTGTTGCCTTTTTTTGGGGTTATGTTAATCTGATTTTGCTACATCATTTGCCAGATTGTTTTATTTTTTTTTTTCACTGCCGTATAACACACATTTTTTTCAACAACTTCCCTCCTGAACAGGAAGATGTCAGGGACAGAGTCTTAAAAGAAATAATTTGTACACAAATTTGATAGATTTCAAAAGATGAACTAGAATTAAAACTAGAACTGAACTAGAACTGAACTAGAACTGAACTAGAACTGAACTAGAACTGAACTAGAACTGAACTAGAACTGAACTAGAACTGATCTAGAACTGAACTAGAACTGAACTAGAACTGAACGAGAACTGAACTAGAACTGAACTAGAAATGAACTAGAACTGAACTAGAACTGAACTAGAACTGAACTAGAACTGAACTAGAACTGAACTAGAACTGAACTAGAACTGAACTAGAACTGAACTAGAACTGAACTAGAACTGAACTAGAACTGAACTAGAAACTGAACTAGAACTGAACTAGAACTGAACTAGAACTGAACTAGAACTGAACTAGAACTGAACTAGAACTGAACTAGAACTGAACTAGAACTGAACTAGAACTGAACTAGAACTGAACTAGAACTGAACTAGAACTGAACTAGAACTGAACTAGAACTGAACTAGAACTGAACTAGAACTGAACTAGAACTGAACTAGAACTGAACTAGAACTGAACTAGAACTGAACTAGAACTGAACTAGAACTGAACTAGAACTGAACTAGAACTGAACTAGAACTGAACTAGAACTGAACTAGAACTGAACTAGAACTGAACTAGAACTGAACTAGAACTGAACTAGAACTGAACTAGAAAACTGAACTAGAACTGAACTAGAACTGAACTAGAACTGATCTAGAACTGAACTAGAACTGAACTAGAACTGAACTAGAACTGAACTAGAACTGAACTAGAACTGAACTAGAACTGAACTAGAAACTGAACTAGACTGAACTAGAACTGAACTAGAACAGAACTAGAACAGAACTAGAACTTAACTAGAACTGAACTAGAACTGAACTAGAACTGAACTAGAACTGAACAAGAACTAACAAGAAACTGAACAAGAACTTAACTAGAACTGAACTAGAACTGAACTAGAACTGAACTAGAACTGAACTAGAACTGAACTAGAAACTGAACTAGAACTGAACTAGAACTGAACTAGAACTGAACTAGAACTGAACTAGAACTCAACTAGAACTCAACTAGAACTCAACTATAACTCAACTAGAACTGAACTAGAACTGAACTAGAACTGAACTAGAACTGAACTAGAACTGAACTAGAACTGAACTAGAACTGAACTAGAACTGAACTAGAACTGAACTAGAACTGAACTAGAACTGAACTAGAACTGAACTAGAACTGAACTAGAACTGAACTAGAACTGAACTAGAACTGAACTAGAACTGAACTAGAACTGAACTAGAACTGAACTAGAACTGAACTAGAAACTGAACTAGAACTGAACTAGAACTGAACTAGAACTGAACTAGAACTGAACTAGAACTGAACTAGAACTGAACTAGAACTGAAATAGAACTGAACTAGAACTGAACTAGAACTGAACTAGAACTGAACTAGAACTGAACTAGAACTGAACTAGAACTGAACTAGAACTGAACTAGAACTGAACTAGAACTGAACTAGAACTGAACTAGAACTGAACTAGAACTGAACTAGAACTGAACTAGAACTGAACTAGAACTGAACTAGAACTGAACTAGAACTGAACTAGAACTGAACTAGAACTGAACTAGAACTGAACTAGAACTGAACTAGAACTGAACTAGAAATGAACTAGAACTGAACTAGAACTGAACTAGAACTGAACTAGAACTGAACTAGAACTGAACTAGAACTGAACTAGAACTGAACTAGAACTGAATTAGAACTGAACTAGAACTGAACTAGAACTGAATTAGAACTGAACTAGAACTGAACTAGAACTGAACTAGAACTGAATTAGAACTGAACTAGAACTGAACTAGAACTGAACTAGAACTGAACTAGAACTGCACTAGATCTGAACTAGAACTGAAATAGAACTGAACTAGAACTGAACTAGAACTGAACTAGAACTGAACTAGAACTGAACTAGAACTGAACTAGAACTGAACTAGAACTGAACTAGAACTGAACTAGAACTGAACTAGAACGGAACTAGAACTAAACTAGAACTGAACTAGAACTGAACTAGAACTGAACTAGAACTGAACTAGAATGAACTAGAACTGAACTAGAACTGAACTAGAACTGAACTAGAACTGAACTAGAACTGAACTAGAACTGAACTAGAACTGAACTAGAACTGAACGAAACTGAACTAGAACTGAACTAGAACTGAACTAGAATGAACTAGAACTGAACTAGAACTGAACTAGAACTGAACTAGAACTGAACTAGAACTGAACTAGAACTGAACTAGAACTGAACTAGAACTGAACTAGAACTGAACTAGAACTGAACTAGAACTGAACTAGAACTGAACTAGAACTGAACTAGAAATGAACTAGAACTGAACTAGAACTGAACTAGAACTGAACTAGAACTGAACTAGAACTGAACTAGAACTGAACTAGAACTGAACTAGAACTGAATTAGAACTGAACTAGAACTGAACTAGAACTGAATTAGAACTGAACTAGAACTGAACTAGAACTGAACTAGAACTGAAAGAACTGAACTAGAACTGAACTAGAACTGAACTAGAACTGAACTAGAACTGAATTAGAACTGAACTAGAACTGAACTAGAACTGAACTAGAACTGAACTAGAACTGAACTAGAACTGAACTAGAACTGAACTAGAACTGAACTAGAACTGAATTAGAACTGAACTAGAACTGAACTAGAACTGAACTAGAACTGAACTAGAACTGCACTAGATCTGAACTAGAACTGAAATAGAACTGAACTAGAACTGAACTAGAACTGAACTAGAACTGAACTAGAACTGAACTAGAACTGAACTAGAACTGAACTAGAACTGAACTAGAACTGAACTAGAACTGAACTAGAACTGAACTAGAACGGAACTAGAACAAACTAGAACTGAACTAGAACTGAACTAGAACTGAACTAGAACTGAACTAGAACTGAACTAGAACTGAACTAGAACTGAACTAGAACTGAACTAGAACTGAACTAGAACTGAACTAGAACTGAACTAGAACTGAACTAGAACTGAACTAGAACTGAACTAGAACTGAACTAGAACTGAACTAGAACTGAACTAGAACTGAACTAGAACTGAACTAGAACTGAACTAGAACTGAACTAGAACTGAACTAGAACTGAACTAGAACTGAACTAGAACTGAACTAGAACTGAACTAGAACTGAACTAGAACTGAACTAGAAATGAACTAGAACTGAACTAAAGAACTAGAACTGAACTAGAACTGAACTGAACTGAAACTGAACTAGAACTGAACTAGAACTGAACTAGAACTGAACTAGAACTGAACTAGAACTGAATTAGAACTGAACTAGAACTGAACTAGAACTGAACTAGAACTGAATTAGAACTGAACTAGAACTGAACTAGAACTGAACTAGAACTGAACTAGAACTGCACTAGATCTGAACTAGAACTGAAATAGAACTGAACTAGAACTGAACTAGAACTGAACTAGAACTGAACTAGAACTGAACTAGAACTGAACTAGAACTGAACTAGAACTGAACTAGAACTGAACTAGAACTGAACTAGAACGGAACTAGAACTAAACTAGAACTGAACTAGAACTGAACTAGAACTGAACTAGAACTGAACTAGAACTGAACTAGAACTGAACTAGAACTGAACTAGAACTGAACTAGAACTGAACTAGAACTGAACTAGAACTGAACTAGAACTGAACTAGAACTGAACTAGAACTGAACTAGAACTGAACTAGAACTGAACTAGAACTGAACTAGAACTGAACTAGAACTGAACTAGAACTGAACTAGAACTGAACTAGAACTGAACTAGAACTGAATTACAACTGAACTAGAGCTAAACTACAAGTTAACTACATGTGACGTATAATTGAACTAGAACTGTAGTGAACTAAACCAAAGTGAGCGAATTAATTCTTTAAAAAATTCTCTTAAATTAATGTATGTTACAGTAAACCCAGCTCCTGTGTAACAGTGCGATTGTGCCTCTGTGGGTTAAATAAGAAAAAATAATGTCTTTCAAAGTGGCATGTCGTCAAGATTTTTTCCATCTGCAAATTTTTTATTCAGCTTCTTTTCCCTTTAAAAAGTTTTCAAAGCATAGTGCCCTATGTATGTAGTGTGTATTTATGTCAGTGTGTATTTTTATTTTTTTTATCACTACTGCAGTGTTTTGACATTTTACACTGTTTTATTAAATTTTCGCTACTTTTTATCATGTTTTAGTTCTTGTCTCTTCTGACTTTTAGCAAAATAAACACATTTTCTTTTACTGCGATTTCGTTTTTTTCTGCGAAAAATTATTGGCAACAGTATTTTCGTATTTCTTTTAAAGGATATACTACATCCTTCTAACGCTTAAGCTTAACAAAGAAACGCTGTTAAACATGATTTTTTGGTTGAATTTTATTTCGTAGTAATCGATTTTAAATTAGGCAGAGATATTACAAATTCTCACAATGTTTCAAAAAGCTGAAGTAAATAGTAAATAAAAGCAGGATTTTGCTTGTTACTTCTGGGAACTACGACAGATTGATTGGAAATGCGTTGTACAATGTACAGAGTTTAATGGATAAAATTGAAAGTGAAATTTCGTTAAAACAAAGTAACGCTTGTGCTTTAGGAAATTTCAAAGGAAATGTTGTTAACATGAGAGTAATGATCTCTTCCTTTTCGTTTGAAATTGTAAATTACAATCTAAGTATACCTAAATTCTTGCTAAAGATTAATTGGAATATTTAGCTCTGGTTGTACCTTTAATGTGTTTTTCGGGGAACTTGCAACAAAATTAAAAAAAAGTAAAATTAAGTCTGGAAAATATTAAGCACGACTCTTCTAACTATATAGTCTATAGTCTAGTCTATAGTCTAGTCTATAGTCTAGTCTATAGTCTAGTCTATAGTCTAGTCTATAGTCTAGTCTAGTCTATAGTCTAGTCAATAGTCTAGTCTAGTCTATAGTCTAGTCTAGTCTATAGTCTAGTCTATAGTCTAGTCTATAGTCTAGTCTATAGTCTAGTCTATAGTCTAGTCTATAGTCTAGTCTATAGTCTAGTCTATAGTCTAGTCTATAGTCTAGTCTATAGTCTAGTCTATAGTCTAGTCTATAGTCTAGTCTAGTCTAAGTCTAGTCTATAGTCTAGTCTATGTCTAGACTATAGTCTAGTCTTTAGTCTAGTCTATAGTCTAGTCTATAGTCTAGTCTATAGTCTAGTCTATAGTCTAGTCTATAGTCTAGTCTTTAGTCTAGTCTATAGTCTAGTCTTTAGTCTAGTCTTTAGTCTAGTCTTTAGTCTAGTCTTTAGTCTAGTCTATAGTCTAGTCTATAGTCTAGTCTATAGTCTAGTCTATAGTCTAGTCTATAGTCTAGTCTATAGTCTAGTCTATAGTCTAGTCTATAGTCTAGTCTCTATAGTCTAGTCTATAGTCTAGTCTATAGTCTAGTCTATAGTCTAGTCTATAGTCTAGTCTATAGTCTAGTCTATAGTCTAGTCTATAGTCTAGTCTATAGTCTAGTCTATAGTCTAGTCTATAGTCTAGTCTATAGTCTAGTCTATAGTCTAGTCTATAGTCTAGTCTATAGACTAGTCTATAGTCTAGTCTATAGTCTAGTCTATAGTCTAGTCTATAGTCTAGTCTATAGTCTAGTCTATAGTCTAGTCTAGTCTATAGTCTAGTCTATAGTCTAGTCTATAGTCTAGTCTATAGTCTAGTCTATAGCCTAGTCTATAGTCTAGTCTATAGTCTAGTCTATAGTCTAGTCTATAGCCTAGTCTATAGTCTAGTCTATAGTCTAGTCTATAGTCTAGTCTATAGTCTAGTCTATAGTCGAGCCTATAGTCGAGTCTTTAGTCTAGTCAGTATAGTCTATAGTCTAATCTATAGTCTAGTCTATAGTCTAGTCTAGTCTAGTCTATAGTCTAGTCTATAGTCTAGTCTATAGTCTAGTCTATAGTCTAGTCTATAGTCTAGTCTATAGTCTAGTCTATAGTCTAGTCTATAGTCTAGTCTATAGTCTAGTCTATAGTCTAGTCTATAGTCAGTCTATAGTCTAGTCTATAGTCTAGTCTATAGTCTAGTCTATAGTCTAGTCTATAGTCTAGTCTATAGTCTAGTCTATAGTCTAGTCTATAGTCTAGTCTATAGTTAGTCTATAGTCTAGTCTATAGTCTAGTCTATAGTCTAGTCTATAGTCTAGTCTATAGTCTAGTCTATAGTCTAGTCTATAGTCTTGTCTATGGTCTATTCTATAGTCTAGTCTATAGTCTAGTCTATAGTCTAGTCTATAGTATAGTCTATAGTCTAGTCTATAGTCTAGTCTAGCTATAGTCTAGTCTATAGTCTAGTCTATAGTCTAGTCTATAGTCTAGTCTATAGTCTAGTCTAGTCTATAGTCTAGTCTATAGTCTAGTCTATAGTCTAGTCTATAGTCTAGTCTATAGTCTAGTCTATAGTCTAGTCTATAGTCTAGTCTATAGTCTTGTCTATGGTCTAGTCTATAGTCTAGTCTATAGTCTAGTCTATAGTCTAGTCTATAGTCTAGTCTATAGTCTAGTCTATAGTCTAGTATAGTCTAGTCTATAGTCTAGTCTATAGTCTAGTCTATAGTCTAGTCTATAGTCTAGTCTATAGTCTAGTCTATAGTCTTGTCTATGGTCTAGTCTATAGTCTAGTCTATAGTCTAGTCTATAGTCTAGTCTATAGTCTAGTCTATAGTCTAGTCTATAGTCTAGTCTATAGTCTAGTCTAGTTAGTCGATAGTCTAGTCTATAGTCTAGTCTATAGTCTAGTATAGTCTATAGTCTAGTCTATAGTCTAGTCTATAGTCTAGTCTATAGTCTAGTCTATAGTCTAGTCTATAGTCTAGTCTATAGTCTAGTCTATAGTCTAGTATATAGTCTAGTCTATAGTCTAGTCTATAGTCTAGTCTATAGTCTAGTCTATAGTCTAGTCTATAGTCTAGTCTATAGTCTAGTCTATAGTCTAGTCTATAGTCTAGTCTATAGTCTAGTCCATAGTCTATTCTATAGTCTAGTCTATCTAGTCTATAGTCTAGTCTATAGTCTAGTCTATAGTCTAGTCTATAGTCTAGTCTATAGTCTAGTCTTAGTCTAGTCTATAGTCTAGTCTATAGTCTAGTCTATAGTCTAGTCTATAGTCTAGTCTATAGTCTAGTCTATAGTCTAGTCTATAGTCTAGTCTATAGTCTAGTCTATAGTCTAGTCTATAGTCTAGTCTATAGTCTAGTCTATAGTCTAGTCTATAGTCTAGTCTATAGTCTAGTTTATAGTCTAGTCTATAGGCTAGTCTATAGTCTAGTCTATAGTCTAGTCTATAGTTTAGTCTATAGTCTAGTCTATAGTCTAGTCTATGGTCTAGTCTATAGTCTAGTCTATAGTCTAGTCTATAGTCTAGTCATAGTCTAGTTTATAGTCTAGTCTATAGTCTAGTCTATAGTCTAGTCTATAGTCTAGTCTATAGTCTAGTCTATAGTCTAGTCTATAGTCTAGTCTATAGTCTAGTCTATAGTCTAGTCTATAGTCTAGTCTATAGTCTAGTCTATAGTCTAGTCTATAGTCTAGTCTATAGTCTAGTCTATAGTCTAGTCTATAGTCTAGTCTATAGTCTAGTCTATAGCTAGTCTATAGTCTAGTCTATAGTCTAGTCTATAGTCTAGTCTATAGTCTAGTCTATAGTCTAGTCTATAGTCTAGTCTATAGTCTAGTCTATAGTCTAGTCTATAGTCTAGTCTATAGTCTAGTCTATAGTCTAGTCTATGTCTAGTCTATAGTGTAGTCTATAGTCTAGTCTATAGTCTAGTCTATAGTCTAGTCTATAGTCTAGTCTATAGTCTAGTCTATAGTCTAGTCTATAGTCTAGTCTATAGTCTAGTCTATAGTCTAGTCTATAGTCTAGTCTATAGTCTAGTCTATAGTCTAGTCTATAGTCTAGTCTATAGTCTAGTCTATAGTCTATTCTATAGTCTAGTCTATAGTCTAGTCTATACTAGTCTATAGTCTAGTCTATAGTCTAGTCTATAGTCTAGTCTATAGTCTAGTCTTATAGTCTAGTCTATAGTCTAGTCTCTAGTCTTAGTCTAGTCTATAGTCTAGTCTATAGTCTAGTCTATAGTCTCGTCTATAGTCTAGTTGTTTAGTCTAGTTAACTATTTTTTTTCTAAATAATCTCTTACATTCAAAAATGTTTCTCAATTCTAAAACATATTTTGGATTTTCTTAAGCTACTTTCAAATACTTAACATTTGGAACAAATATTTTGCTTTCATTCAACAAATAACCGGAAATCTTAGAACAAATAACTGTGTATGAACCTACAATAACTACTTATGAATCATACACCATACGGATGATAGTTTTTCCTTATATACAAAAACCCACCTCATAAACAAACTATTGCAATTTACTATAAGTAAGAGTGAAAATTAGTTCTACTCCATGTTGCTCGTTAGCAAAGAACAAGACACCAAAAAATACACAAAAAATAATTATAATTTTTTTAAAGATAATTACACACAGTAACAGAGAATGTAACAGGCAGTTGTACACACATAAGATAAATAAATAGATGTATGTATATTCAAGTAGAATCTACAATCATAAACATTCCATCCTAGCAACACTTCCTTTTCCGTTCTGTTTTTGTGTAGCAGTGTTTTTGTTACTCTGGCTTTAATAACATTTCGAAGAAAAAAGCTTTAATACATGCACGTGTTTTTACTACTAGCTGAAATAAACACTTCTATTGAAATATTAGGGTGTTTGTTTTAAGTTTTTTAAAGTTAAATGGATTGGAATATTTCGAGACTTGTTACTATATATTCTTACCGAGAATTTGAATCGAATCAATTCTCAAATACTTAATATTAATTCTCAAAGAAAAAAGAACCGCTCTAATTTATACCCAAGTTTGTCTGGTTATGTATTTGTGTACTTTGAAAACAGTCGATATTTTGAATAGACAAAAATGAAATATTTACAAAAATATTCAGAACACAAAATAAAAGTTTCTTGTTGCTTTTTTTGTGTTGCTGAATAAATGTATAAAACAAATTACGAAATAAAACTGCAAAAATATTCACAAAAAAAAGATATAAAAACAACTTTTGCGGCAAAAGATAACGGAATCGCATAAAAGTATACTATGAAAAAGAAGAATAGTAAAAAATACATATGTTGGGATTAAAATGGGAGCGTTGTATGTACCGGAATATGAAGGTCACAAATTCGTCTAGTCTAGACTATAGACTAGACTATAAACTAGACTATAGACTAGACTAGACTAGACTATAGACTATAGACTAGACTATAGCCTAGACTATAGCCTATAATATAGACTAGACTATAGACTAGACTATAGCCTAGACTACAGACTAGACTATAGACTAGACTATGACTAGACTATTGACTAGACTATAGACTACACTATAGACTACACTATAGACTACACTATAGACTAGACTATAGACTAGAATAGACTAGACTAGACTATAGACTAGACTATAGACTAGACTAAGACTAGACTAAAGACTAGACTAAAGACTAGACTATAGACTAGACTATAGACTAGACTATAGACTAGACTATAGACTAGACTATAGACTAGACTATAGACTAGACTATAGACTAGACTATAGACTAGACTATAGACTAGACTATAGACTAGACTATAGACTAGACTATAGACTAGACTATAGACTAGACTATAGACTAGACTATAGACTAGACTATAGACTGGACTATAGACTAGACTATAGACTAGACTATAGACTAGACTATAGACTAGACTATAGACTAGACTATAGACTAGACTATAGACTAGACTATAGACTAGACTATAGACTAGACTATAGACTAGCCTGTAGACTAGACTATAGACTAGACTATAGACTAGACTATAGACTAGACTATAGATAGAAACAATAGACTAGACTATAGACTAGACAATAGACTAGACTATAGACTAGACTATAGACTAGACTATAGACTAGACTATAGGACTAGACTATAGACTAGACTATAGACTAGGACTATAGACTAGACTATAGACTAGACTATAGACTAGACTATAGACTAGACATAGACTAGACTATAGACTAGACTATGACTAGACATAGACTAGACTATAGCCTAGACTATAGACTGGACTATTAGCCTAGACTATAGACTAGACTATAGACTAGACTATAGACTAGACTATAGACTAGACTAGACTAGACTATAGACTAGACTATAGACTAGACTATAGACTAGACTATAGAACGAGACTATAGACTAGACTATAGACTAGACTATAGACTAGGACTATAGAATAGACTATAGACTAGACTATAGACTAGACATAGACTAGGCTAGAGACTAGAGACTATAGGACTAGACTATAGACTAGACTATAGACTAGACTATAGACTAGACTATAGACTAGACTATAGACTAGACTATAGACTAGACTATAGACTAGACTATAGACTAGACTATAGACTAGACTATAGACTAGACTATAGACTAGACTATAGACTAGACTATAGACTAGACTATAGACTAGACTATAGACTAGACTATAGACTAGACTAGACTACAGACTAGACTATAGACTAGACTATAGACTAGACTATAGACTAGACTATAGACTAGACTATAGACTAGACTATAGACTAGACTAGACTATAGACTAGACTATAGACTAGACTATAGACTAGACTATAGACTAGACTATAGACTAGACTATAGACTAGACTATAGACTAGACTATAGACTAGACTATAGACTAGACTATAGACTAGACTATAGACTAGACTATAGACTAGACTATAGACTAGACTATAGACTAGACTATAGACTAGACTATAGACTAGACTATAGACTAGACTATAGACTAGACTATAGACTAGACTATAGACTAGACTATAGACTAGACTATAGACTAGACTATAGACTAGACTATAGACTAGACTATAGACTAGACTATAGACTAGACTATAGACTATACTATAGTCTAGTACCCCCGAACTGCAAGGTTACATACCTTCACGTGGTTAAGTGCGAGATTTGTTTTTTTTTTTCAGTATTACTGTGTGTGTATTTTTGTAGAATTTCAAGTTGTTTTCAAGTTTATGCATATGTTCGAAACAGCAACAAAAAACAAGAACTTTTAACATGTTCAGTGCTATTTAAGGCTCTGGGCCATACTTGTCTATTTTGTGGAAAAAAATAACTGAATACAAAGACAATAAATATAGACAGACCTTGGTGTGAAAATTCTCTTTTAAGAGGATGTTTAAATAAAAAATGAAAAAAAAAAAAAAATTAAAGCGGAATGAAACTTATGGACGATTAAGTATTGTTGTCACTTTGGTAAAAATATTAAAGTATACCGTTGTGAGAGAGGTTTTATAGTTAAAAGAGAGGATTTATACTTAATTCTTTCTGGTCAGAAATGTCTCAAAACTGTTTTCGCCTATATCTTAACTTTTGAACAAATTTTAAATATGTACCCTGCAGGAAATGAAGCGACAATTGTCTTATAGCCACTAGTACTATTACTAGTACTGTAGACACTAGTACAAAAGGGGTTAGAGTTTTAATGAAAAAATACTAGTACTAGAAGTAGTTTAAGGGGCACCACTTTTTTATTTGACATGTGTTGGAAAAAAATAAATTATTTAAATTATAAAATTAATATTTTCAAACATTTTGCATAAAATAAAGGAAATTTACAAAAATTTTCTTTCAAATCAGAGGATAAATAGTGAATGACTGTTTAGGTGCAGTTGCATGCAGAACCCTATGAAGGTACGTCTGTTAAATCTAAAAATTGCAATTAGTTATTTTATCATACGCAAATGTTCATATTTAAGGCGATACCTGAATGCAATTTTGTGGACATTATATACATATGTATGTGTATATAACCCATGTTGGTGGTTCGGATAGAAACCAGTATGTATTTACAAAATTTTTTATATGAATTTAATTTTTATGAATAAAATAATAAAAAACTAATTTTGTAGTAATTTTTACTTGGAACCAAGCAGGAGGATTAAAAGAAGCAAAATTACCAATTATGGGCACTTTTTGTAAACATTAGAACTAGTAATTAACTGGTTCTAAAGAACCCAATTTGGTCCAAGTGTACTAGTATAAGTCTAGAACTATTGGTACTAGTAATTTTTCAAACACACTCAATGTTAATTTGAGCATTAAGATGGTATAGAAAAGTTTACAGTTGGGAACTAGTACTGGTGATTTTGGTACTAGTAAAATACTAGTTTAGTACTAGTACCATTTCCTGCAGGGTATTTCATATTTATATTTAAAATAAAATTCTTTTACAAGCTTTTAAACTGTCAAGTATATAACTAAATAATACTTAGTATTATAAAAAATTATTTAGAAAAATGTACAATAATTTAATTTAACATATTTTTGTTATTTCTTTTATATAATTGTTTATCTCATATTGTTTATTTTTAATTAAAAACATGTCGAAAGTTTGACACTATACTTTTAGCAAATACACAATAAAATTTTCATTAATAAGGCACGTGTGAAACGAAGTAAAAGATCTAAAATTGAACGAGAACTGAACTAGAAGAAAACTAAAACAGAACCAGAACCAGAACAGAACTAGAACAGAACTAGAACAGAACTAGAACAGAACTAGAAAAGAACTAGAACTGAACTAGAACAGAACTAGAACAGAACTAGAACAGAACTAGAACAGAACTAGAACAGAACTTGAACAGAACTAGAACAGAACTAGAACAGAACTAGAACAGAACTAGAGCAGAACTAGAACAGAACTAGAACAGAACTAGAACAGAACTAGAACAGAACTAGAACAGAACTAGAACAGAACTAGAACAGAACTAGAACAGAACTAGAACAGAACTAGAACAGAACTAGAACAGAACTAGAACAGAACTAGAACAGAACTAGAACAGAACTAGAACAGAACTAGAACAGAACTAGAACAGAACTAGAACAGAACTAGAACAGAACTAGAACAGAACTAGAACAGAACTAGAACAGAACTAGAACAGAACTAGAACAGAACTAGAACAGAACTAGAACAGAACTAGAACAGAACTAGAACAGAACTAGAACAGAACTAGAACAGACTAGAACAGAACTAGAACAGAACTAGAACAGAACTAGAACAGATCTAGAACAGAACTAGAACAGAACTAGAACAGAACTAGAACAGAACTAGAACAGAACAAAACAGAACAAGAACAGAACTAGAACAGAACTAGAACAGAACTAGAACAGAACTAGAACAGAACTAGAACAGAACTAGAACAGAACTAGAACAGAACTAGAACAGAACTAGAACAGAACTAGAACAGAACTAGAACAGAACTAGAACAGAACTAGAACAGAACTAGAACAGAACTAGAACAGAACTAGAACAGAACTAGAACAGAACTAGAACAGAACTAGAACAGAACTAGAACAGAACTAGAACAGAACTAGAACAGAACTAGAACAGAACTAGAACAGAACTAGAACAGAACTAGAACAGAACTAGAACAGAACTAGAACAGAACAGAAACAGAACTAGAACAGAAACTAGACAGAACTAGAATATAGTGCCATCCCTGCAAATATATGTAAATACTCCTTATATTATGTAAGCACGCCTACAATGTAAACACGCGTTTAGAATAAGATAATAATAAGAAGATGATAATAAAGAAAGATGATGCAGACGATCATTCTTTGTCTAACCTTGAAACAAACAGGTTGTTTGATTTATTTAAAAATAAGAATAAAAGTATAATATGGCGACCGTGACAGGACAGTTGAAAACTAAACAAAAGAATTTGTGGTATTTGCAAAAATAAAATACAAAAATAGTGACATAAAGTTATAAAAAAAAAACTACTAAAAAAATAAAACCTAACATAAAAGGAAAAGTTGTTTTAAAAAAAAAAAGGAAAATGTGTTGAATATTATAAGTGTATGAAAAAAAACCTAATTAAAACCATTACTTATAACTAACCTTTAAAATCAAAAGAAAATAACGTTTAAAAAAATCATCATGAAAATGTGTAACTTCACAATAACTAATAAATAAAATATAATGTAATTTTTCAAAATAATCTTAAAACTTTACAAACAATTATATTGAACCACAAAAAAAAAATCTCTAACAATTACAAAAAAAGAAGAAAAACAACAACAATAAAACCATTTACAAAAAAAAAAGAAGAACACTTATAGACAAATCACTGTGTTGTTGTGGAAATCGCAAAATGCGTAGTACTTGTGCAAATATTTAAAGGTACCGTTATTGCAAATAATTCGTGGCGTGATTGTAAAAATGCAAAATGGTACAGTACTTTCAAAAGTGCTTATTGCAAATAAGAATATAAAGTGTGGTGAAAAAAAACACAAACTTAACAAACACAAAAGAAAAATTTGATCTTTAAAAAAAAATGTAACGGAAAAAAATCATAAGAATAAATAATGAAGCAAAGTGAAAAAAGAGGAATAAAGAAAAAAAAACAGGACACAACATAATAAAACTAAAGGAAAAAAACACAAGAATCAAGAACGAAAAACAATATTGAAATATAAAAAAAAAAAATCGCACATAAAATAATAAACATATAGAAAACCAACATTTAATAAAATATAAAAAAAATACAAAAATAAAATTTAACAAACAGAATATTATCTATTAAGATATAAAAACAAAATTATTTTGAAAATTGATAAACTTAAAACGGAAAACAGTTTGAAAAAAATACAAAAAATGAAAAAATAAGTAAGAAATGAAGTGAATTGCAGATGGACAATTAACAATAAGAAAAAACCAAACAACAAGCAAAATAAAGAGATGGAGACAATGAAATGCAACCGAAGATTTATAACAGCTAAAACAACAAAATAAAGAGATGGAGTAATAAAATGCAAACGAAGATGGACAATAGCTAAAACAACAAAATAAAGAGATGGAGAAATTGAACTGAAGATGGACAATAACAAATAAGGAAATAAGGAAAAACATCAGGGATGGAATAAGGGTAACAGTTGAAGTTATTTGTAAATATGTAAATATTATTAGATTATTAATCATATACTTAAAACTATAACTATCATTCTTAATTATTAATCCTTTTTTTTCTACTACTACATAATATTTTAAGCTTCTTCTAATTACAAAATAATTAAGATATTCGAAATTAGTTTACAACTTTGTTAAATATTAATATATAAAATTAATTATAGATATAAGAAATTTTATATCCATAATAATATTTAAAATTACTTGTAAATTTTACTAAATAGATAAGAAATTTTATATTAACAATATTAATAATATTAATAATTAATAATATTTAAAATTACTTATACTTTTCTAAATTTATAAAAAGATTTTATTTTATATAAATATTCAAAACTATTCAAAAAAACCTTTAAAAATAAGAATTTGTAAATATATATATATTATATATAAAACAAATAAACTATAATGTTTTACAAATGTCAGAGTTTAATAACACAAGGTTTAATGAACTAGTTTTTGAATTTTATAAAATAAAGAGAAGAGTTTTGCAACGTAGACCATTAACAAAAAATGTCGATAAACTTAATGAATATATCTCACTTCTAACAGAAACTTATAATGCCATACTAGAATATACAGAAACAAGATATAAAGAATTATTACCTTCCAATAGGAAACCAATTCTCAAGAAAATTAAACACTGTCGACAACTTTTAGTAAATTGTTTCAATAAATTAGAATGTAGAATAAAAGTCCCGGAAGGAAAAAACTTATTTACATATATAAAAAAAGAAATTGTGTTAGAAAGTGATAGTAATAGTGACTCGGACAACATTTCTAATAGTGATAACAAGGATAGTATAGAAATTTCTGAAACAATGGCTACAATAGAACAGAAAAAATCGTTTATAGGCATGTGCGCGTCTATTATAAGAGATAATTACGATGGTAACCCACTGTCTTTAGATTCGTTTCTTGACAAAATAGATTTAATAGAAGAATTGACTGAACCAAACTTAACAACAACTTTTGTGCATTTTATAAAATCTAAATTGGAAGCAAAAGCTCGTGAAGCATTGCCAGATAACGTTACTACAATTGATGAAATTAAAACTGCTTTGAAAACAAATATTAAACCTGATAGTTCGAAAGTTATCGCGGGTAAAATTTCAGCTCTTACGGTTAAAAATGATAATTTTGCGGATTTTTCAAAGCAAGCAGAGCTACTTGCTGACGCTTTCAAACGTTCTTTGACTGTCGAGGGAATAACTAAGAAAAAAGCTCACGAAATGGCGGTTGAACAAACAGTTGCAATGTGTAGATTAAATGCTAAATCCGATTTGGTAAAGTCAATCTTAGCATCCTCATCCTTCTCAGACCCGAAAGAAGTTATTGCGAAACTAGTAGTCGAACAAACGGCTGAAACAAAAGAACGTCAGGTTTTGGCATTCAGGAATCAAGGTAGCAATAGAACCAATAGTTATCAAAACAAAAATTTTCCTCGTTTTCGTAACAATTATTACCGTGGCAGTAACCGTAGATATTTTAATAACAATTACAATAACAATTTTAGAAGAAACAACAATTTTGCAAACAATCAAAATAACAATAATTATCGTCGTAATGGTAGAAATGGACAAAATAACAATAACCAAAGGGCTTCAGTAAGGACTTTAAACGTGGAAGACCCTCAACAGAATATGTTGAGGGAGGAAAACGAAACACAAAATCAGAATTAGATACCCAACATTTTAAATCAGTTTACAGCTTAAACCCTAATTATGCAGATTTTATAAAACTAAACTGTGTTGACGCAGATAAAACCTGTTCTTTTCTTGTAGACTCACAAGCAGACATATCTTTAATTAAAATTTCTTGCTTAAATCAAAATATTTTTTTGAACAAGAATGAAATAATCAATATTACAGGTATTACTCCGAACTCTTTAACTACTTTAGGTACAATTTGTACAAGTATAATTGTGTCAGATTCTATAATTCCACAAGTTTTCCATGTAGTAAGCAACAATTTCAATATACCATCCGAAGGAATATTAGGCAAAGATTTTCTGAAAGACAATAAGTGTGAAATTAATTACGAAAATATGACCATAACAGTTCGTGACAGGAATAAGAGATTAGTCGTGCCAATATTGCAAGGTACTAAAAATTTTACTTGTGTTATCCCACCAAGGTGTGAGGTATATAGAACTTTTAACTTATGCGGAATTACAGAACCCATGTTTGTAGATTCACAACAAATTTGCAAAGGCGTATTTATCGGTAAGGGCATTATAGACTCAAACAATCCAGTCATACGAATAGTAAATACTACTAATGAATTTAAATGCATACAAAATGACAAAGTCAATGCGGAAAAGTTACGAAATTTTAATATATATTCGATAAATGAAAATGTGAAAAATAGTGAACGTATAGGCAAATTAGAAAATGTACTACAAAATCAAATGCCGGATGATGTAAAAGATAGTCTTATGCCACTCTGTAGGGAATTCGAAGATATTTTTGCGTTGAAGGATGACAAAATGTCAATTAATAATTTCTATGAGCAAAAATTTCGATTAGTTGATCAATCCCCAATATATATAAAAAATTATAGGCTTGCTCATTCACAAAAACACGAAATTAATAGACAAGTGAACAATTTATTAGCAAATGATTTGATTGAACCTAGTTTTTCCAATTTTAATAGTCCACTAATTCTGGTACCCAAAAAGAGTACAGATGATCAAAAGTCGTATAGGATGTGCGTAGATTATCGGGCCGTCAATAAGAAACTCATAGCGGACAAATTCCCTTTACCTCGCATTGACGATATTCTAGACAATTTAGGTCGAGCAAAATATTTTTCTGTTGTTGATTTATTTTCTGGTTTCCACCAAATCCCACTACATTCCGACTCGCGTGACGTAACTTCTTTTAGTACCGACAAAGGCTCTTTCCGATGGAAGGTCTTACCCTTTGGATTAAATGTGGCACCTAATTCTTTCTCAAGAATGATGTCCATAGCGTTTTCTGGACTTTCTCCCAACAAAGCATTTTTATATGTAGACGACATTGTCATAGTCGGTTGTAGCAAACAACACCATTTGAGTAATTTAAAGGATGTTTTTAATGTTTTAAGATCTCATAATTTAAAGTTGAATCCATACAAATGCAATTTCTTTCGTTCTGAAGTAACGTTTTTAGGGCACAGATGTACCGCGAATGGTCTTTTGCCGGATGATACAAAAATAAACGCAGTTAAAACTTATCCTGTTCCAACAGATAAAGACGCAGTAAGACGCTTTGTCGCATTTTCAAACTATTATAGGCGCTTTATACCAAATTTTGCAATAATAGCAGCACCATTAAACCGTTTAACACGAAAAAATATACACTTTAGTTGGGATGAGAAATGTCAAAAATCTTTCGATCATTTAAAGTCAATGTTAATATCTCCCAGGATTTTACAATATCCAGACTTTTCAAAAACATTCATTATAACAGTAGATGCTTCAAAACTTGGTTGTGGAGCTATATTGAGCCAGAACTTTAATGGTAACGATTTGCCAATTTACTTTGCCTCAAAATCGTTTAATCAGTCAGAACAGAAAAAACCCACAATTGAGCTTGAACTGCTGGCAATTTACTTCGCAATTACACAATTTCGACCATATGTCTATGGCACACCTTTTATAGTTAGATCGGATCATAGACCACTTGTTTATCTTTTTAACATCAAAGACCCTTCTTCAAAACTTACCAGAATAAGATTAGAACTTTCAGAGTACAATTTCACCGTCGAATATATCAAAGGCAAATCAAATGTAGCAGCAGATGCATTGTCAAGAGTTAGCATAAATGAACTAAAGAATAATACAGACAAGCATATACTCGCAGTGACAACGCGTTCAATGTCAAAGAAACCCAATAAAAACATTGCATTTAAACCTTTCAATGAAAAACCTCTTAATTTGAAAATTTACGACAAATTTTCTCATAACTTTAGTAAGAAAATAGCAAAAATTAGAACCGAATTATTTCACAATGATCAAAAACAAAAAATATTGCGTTTAAAAATATATATAAAATTTAAAAAATTGCTGTCTTTAGACTTTGATTTCGTTAACGAAACAATTAGTTTTGACTATTTGCTTTCGAGGCTAGAAAAGGAAGCCAACGAACAGGGAATCTATAGTGCAGAATGGCCAAAAGATGATTTATTTTTCAAAATTTTTACAATACAGAAATTGAAAGATTACGGTAATAAAATATTGAAGACTCTTGAAATAATTCTTACTGAACCTATCGCTATAGTAAAAAATGAAGATGAGAAGATTAAAATTATGCAAATATATCATAATGACCCAGTAATAGGAGGTCATTGCGGACAAAAGAGGCTTTATGCAAAAATCCGAACGAAGTATTATTGGAAAAGAATGACAAAGGACATTGCTAAATTTGTGCGGAATTGCACCAAATGTTGTTTAAACAAAGTTAGGCCTTCAAATACTGAAAAACTTACTTTAACTCCAACTCCTAACAGAGCATTTGAAATTGTTGTTATAGATACTATAGGTCCATTACCTCAAACTGCGTTTGGAAATAAATATGCCATAACAATAATGTGCGATTTGTCAAAATACCTGATATCAATAGCAATACCTGATAAATCAGCCAAAACTGTTGCTAAAGCTATTTTCGAAAACTTTATTTTAATATATGGGAAGATGAACATTATTAAATCGGATTTAGGAACTGAGTTCAAAAACGAAATTTTAACTGAGCTATGCAAATTTTTAGAAATCGAAATCAAATTCTCAACTAGTTATCACCATGAAACATTAGGAACCGTGGAACGTAATCATCGCGTTTTCAACGAATACACTAGGGCTTACTTAAATGAAAATTTATCTGACTGGGACACATATTTGAAATATTATACATTCTATCACAATACTACACCTAACACAGTTTTCGACAATAAGTTTACTCCTTTTGAATTGGTTTTCGGCAAAAAGGCAATAATGCCTAATGAAATAAATAACAATATTGAACCTATTTACAATATCGACAATTACAGTAAAGAAATTAAATACAGGCTTCAAAAAACTAATTTACTTGCTAAAGAGTTATTAGAAAAACATAAAGTTAGAAGCAAAAAGTTTTACGACAATTCTGCAAATCCTATAAATTTAAAAATAAATGACAAAGTTTTATTAAAAATTGAACCATATGATAAACACAAAAATATTTATGATGGTCCATATATTGTAAAAAAAATTTTTGATACTAACGTAATAATTTACAATGAATTAACAAAAAAAGAAAAAACTGTACATAAAAACAGAATAAGAAAATACTAAAAGTTTGTATATTAGATTTAATTTTACACTAATTTCATTTTCAAAAAGAAACATTTCAAAATTTTAAAAGTAAACAAAAAAATGAAGAAAAAAAAAATAAAAAAAAACGTAAGTAAAATACATAAACCATATTTGTAAATAAAATATATGTATATTAATGAAAGAACAAAAAAAAAAGATGGGAAGGAATCCCTATAGAAATTAAAATTATATATATATATATGTATATACAAAATTTATCATACAATTAAAACTTTGTAATGAAAAAGGTATAAACAAAGAGGAAAGAAATTAAACATTTACAAATTAAAATTTGTATACATAGCAATAGAAATTAAACATTTATAAATTAAAATTTTTATCACATAATCAAAATATTTATTTTTTGTAATACAATTAAAATCTTTGTAATGAAAAAAAGTACAAACAAAACGAAAGAGGGGAAGGAATCCCTATAGAAATTAAACATTTATAAATTATTTTTTTATGAAATAATCAAAACTTTTTGTAATAAAGGGAGGTATAGTGCCATCCCTGCAAATATATGTAAATACTCCTTATATTATGTAAGCACGCCTACAATGTAAACACGCGTTTAGAATAAGATAATAATAAGAAGATGATAATAAAGAAAGATGATGCAGACGATCATTCTTTGTCTAACCTTGAAACAAACAGGTTGTTTGATTTATTTAAAAATAAGAATAAAAGTATAATAAGAACAGAACTAGAACAGAACTAGAACAGAACTAGAACAGAACTAGAACAGAACTAGAACAGAACTAGAACAGAACTAGAACAGAACTAGAACAGAACTAGAACAGAACTAGAACAGAACTAGAACAGAACTTGAACAGAACTTGAACTAGAACAGAACTAGAACAGAACTAGAACAGAACAGAACTAGAACAGAACTAGAACAGAACTAGAACAGAACTAGAACAGAACTAGAACAGAACTAGAACAGAACTAGAACAGAACTAGAACAGAACTAGAACCGAACTAGAACAGAACTAGAACAGAACTAGAACAGAACTAGAACAGAACTAGAACAGAACTAGAACAGAACTAGAACAGAACTAGAACAGAACTAGAACAGAACTAGAACAGAACTAGAACAGAACAAGAACAAGAACACAGAACTAGAACAGAACTAGAACAGAACTAGAACAGAACTAGAACAGAACTAGAACAGAACTAGAACAGAACTAGAACAGAACTAGAACAGAACAAGAACAGAACTAGAACAGAACAAGAACAGAACAGAACTAGAACAGAACTAGAACAAACTAGAACTGAACTAGAACTGAACTAGAACTGAACTAGAACTGAACTAGAACTGAACTAGAACTGAACTAGAACTGAACTAGAACTGAACTAGAACTGAACTAGAACTAAACTAGAACTGAACTGAACTAGAACAGAAATATAAGTGAAATGAAATATACGTACATATGTAGAAGTTTGGTACCATCCTAATGTAAATAAATACCCATACACACAGACATTTGTTTAATCCCAGCAAACTACTAATATTGCTCAAAAATAGAGAATGATTTGAAATTGAAACCATTTTCAAATGTAGCTCTGGAAAGTTCTTCATATTTATTAAAATTATTATTTCTATAAAAATCACGAAGTAAAATTTTATCTTCTCAATACCTAAACTTTCATGAAACATTCTCAAACATTAACATTTTAGAAAGATTTTCTTTTCAAATCGGTCACTTGAAAATCAACATTTTTAGAAATATTTTTCTACAAATTTGTTTAGAGTTTTGAAATTTCCATATTTTTTTTCAAATATTTGACCTGCTATGTTGGTTGGGTAATGTGAACGAACACATTTAAAAACTTTTCTCTATAAATTGTGTGGAAATTGTCTTTTACATATGGATCTTGTTGGCTACTCCAGCATGTTTTCGAAATAAAATATTTTTATTTAATAAAATTTATGATAAATAAAATAGTTATAGAATATGGTAGGTAGTTAAGCATAAGTATATAATCGTATGTGTACATTTAAAGAAAAACTTTCTGCAAAAGTTTGAAAATCCTTTGGTGCAACAATAACAACAGCCATACACTTACCTGTAAAGAAAAGAACAGAAAATGGAGAATTTAATTTTAAAATTGTTGTTGTGATAGAAAATAAAAATTATTTAAAAAAAGGAAATTATTGTTTGTAAAACGGAAATATAATTTTGGGTGAAATAAAAATCACAAAAGAATGTTAGAAATGTTTGGTATGTATGTAGTAAGAAACTATTTTATTTAGAAAAATTGCGTTATTTTGCAAAATAATTTATAGAACATATTTTCAATTAAACCTAAATAAGATAAAATGGATTTAAATTGTAAAAGTGTACATTTAATTAAACATTTTAAGAAGAAGTACTTAATATTTAAGTTTCTCCGGAAATGTAGCATTACTTTACTTAGCAGTACACCAGTGGCTACAAATGTAATTCAAACTATATAAAACTATATAAAATTTGTTCCATGATCACCATACACCTTCCAAATGTGTATATATTAATCACCTACACAAATTCTTATCTTAATTGAAATGTTACACATACATTAATATATGTAATAAATAATTGTATATTTTATTAATATTTAATTTAGTTTTTTGCCTATTCTACTTATAATAATATATAAATAATTTATTATTTAACTGATATTAATATTATTCATTGGAACATATTCTTAAAATAATGTTTACATTTATAATTTCACATTTATATAACAAGAAAAAAAAAACGATAAGAATTACGAAACAAACAGGACTATTCGATACCCTATTCCATTAGGAAGGTGGCCCCAGTTCTAGTTCAGTTCTAGTTCTAGTTCAGTTCTAGTTCAGTTCTAGTTCAGTTCTAGTTCAGTTCTAGTTCAGTTCTAGTTCAGTTCTAGTTCAGTTCTAGTTCAGTTCTAGTTCAGTTCTAGTTCAATTCTAGTTCAATTCTAGTTCAATTCTAGTTCTGTTCTAGTTCTGTTCTAGTTCTGTTCTAGTTCTGTTCTAGTTCTGTTCTAGTTCTGTTCTAGTTCTGTTCTAGTTCTGTTCGAGTTCTGTTCTAGTTCTGTTCTAGTTCTGTTCTAGTTCTGTTCTAGTTCTGTTCTAGTTCTGTTCTTGTTCTGTTCTAGTTCAGTTCTAGTTCTGTTCTAGTTCTGTTCTAGTTCTGTTCTAGTTCTGTTCTAGTTCAGTTCTAGTTCTGTTCTAGTTCTGTTCTAGTTCAGTTCTAGTTCTGTTCTAGTTCTGTTCTAGTTCTGTTCTAGTTCTGTTCTAGTTCTGTTCTAGTTCTGTTCTAGTTCTGTTCTAGTTCTGTTCTAGTTCTGTTCTAGTTCTGTTCTAGTTCTGTTCTAGTTCTGTTCTAGTTCTGTTCTAGTTCTGTTCTAGTTCTGTTCTAGTTCTGTTCTAGTTCAGTTCTAGTTCTGTTCTAGTTCAGTTCTAGTTCTGTTCTAGTTCTGTTCTAGTTCAGTTCTAGTTCTGTTCTAGTTCTGTTCTAGTTCTGTTCTAATTCTGTTCTAGTTCTGTTCTAGTTCTGTTCTAGTTCTGTTCTAGTTCTGTTCTAGTTCTGTTCTAGTTCTGTTCTAGTTCTGTTCTAGTTCTGTTCTAGTTCTGTTCTAGTTCTGTTCTAGTTCTGTTCTAGTTCTGTTCTAGTTCTGTTCCAGTTCTGTTCTAGTTCTGTTCTAGTTATGTTCTAGTTCTGTTCTAGTTCTGTTCTAGTTCTGTTCTAGTTCTGTTCTAGTTCTGTTCTAGTTCTGTTCAAGTTCTGTTCTAGTTCTGTTCTAGTTCTGTTCTAGTTCTGTTCTAGTTCTGTTCTAGTTCTGTACTAGTTCTGTTCTAGTTCTGTTCTAGTTCTGTTCTAGTTCTGTTCTAGTTCTGTTCTAGTTCTGTTCTAGTTCTGTTCTAGTTCTGTTCTAGTTCTGTTCTAGTTCTGTTCTAGTTCAGTTCTAGTTCTGTTCTAGTTCAGTTCTAGTTCTGTTCTAGTTCTGTTCTAGTTCAGTTCTAGTTCTGTTCTAGTTCTGTTCTAGTTCTGTTCTAGTTCTGTTCTAGTTCTGTTCTAGTTCTGTTCTAGTTCTGTTCTAGTTCTGTTCTAGTTCTGTTCTAGTTCTGTTCTAGTTCTGTTCTAGTTCTGTTCTAGTTCTGTTCTAGTTCTGTTCTAGTTCTGTTCTAGTTCTGTTCTAGTTCTGTTCTAGTTCTGTTCTAGTTCTGTTCTAGTTCAGTTCTAGAAGTCATTGCAAGTAAGAATAGACGGAGCCTTAAAATATGACCAATTCTGCGTTACAAACATCATCTTAAACGTAAAACACCTCTTCAAACTAGTTTAAGGTACAAAAAATAGTAACTGTAACAATGATTTGTGTAAATTTTTTTTCAACAATCTGAATTACAAATTCATAAATTTGTATAAATGGAAATTATAAATTTCACACTTTTTATTTGCAAATAATTGAATAGTTAAATAAATAAATTAATAAATAAATGAAATGAATATGTAATTAAATAATAAATAATAATGATTTAAAACATATGTTATTGTAAATTGTAATATTTAAAATGCAGATAGATTATTAAGGGGGTGAAACTTTATATAGTTTGAACATATTGTAATAAAGCTACAAATTAGAGGTCTGGGCCTATTAGGCAATTTAAAGTGAAATAAAACTTAAACCGGTAATTAACCAACGAACTTGTCACAGCAAAAAATTATGTAAGAAATTACTTGAAAATGTGTTACACAATATTTGTCAACCTGTATGGATTCAATAACTTTGTCTTTTAGTTTTGAAGAAATTAAGGAGAAGAAAAAGCCTATTAATGCCGAACACATAAACAATTTCTACTTAGATTCCATTTTACGTTCAGGTCAGTTACAGTCGGATGATAAAACAAGCTTATAAGAGGCTAATAATTCTGTCTTACATTATATAGAATATAAGTAATATAAATAAGTATTTCTACATATATTTCTATAAATTTTTCCACTTTTTTCATTATTCTCTTCATTTTCCCTTCACTAAACTTTTTTCAATTAAGCAATTATTTGCAAAATTTTCTCATTGTTTGCTAAAAAATTATGACACACAAAATTTAAATAAATATTTAAATATATTTTTCTTACTTTAAACAAATATTTGTCATACATTTTCGTTGCTCAATTATAACTGTTTACAAACAACTAATTGTCGAACTGAAAATAAATAATTGAAAAATTACTTTACAATGAGCGAAAGGAAAATATTATATGTGAAATCAAAAAGCCTTCGATGTAAATTAAATAGCATACCAAGGAAAAAAGGGAAATAGTGAGGTAAACAGGCGAACTATAGTAGAATAGAGCTAGAAACAGAACAGAAATACAACAGAACTAGAAAAGAAACTAGAACAGAACAGAACAGACTAGAACAGAACTAGAACTGAACTAGCTAGAACGAACTAGAACAAGGAACTAGACAGAACTAGAACAGAACTAGAACAGAACTAGAACAGAACTAGACACAGAACTAGAAACAGAACTAGACAGAACTAGAACAGGAATAGAACAGAACTAGAACAGAACTAGAACAAACTAGAAACAGAACAGAACAAACAAGAACAGAAACCTAGCTAGAAACAGGAACCTAGACAGAACTAGAACAGAACTAGAACAGAACTAGAACAGAACTAGAACAGAACTAGAACAGAACTAGAACAGAACTAGAACAGAACTAGAACAGAACTAGAACAGAACTAGAACAGAACTAGAACAGAACTAGAACAGAACTAGAACAGAACTAGAACAGAACTAGAACAGAACTAGAACAGAACTAGAACATAACTAGAACAGAAACTAAACAGAACTAGAACAGAACTAGAACAGAACTAGAACAGAACTAGAACAGAACTAGAACAGAACTAGAACAGAACTAGAACAGAACTAGAACAGAAACTAGAACAGAACTAGAACAGAACTAGAACAGAACTAGAACAGAACTAGAACAGAACTAGAACAGAACTAGAACAGAACTAGACAGAACTAGAACAGAACTAGAACAGAACTAGAACAGAACTAGAACAGAACTAGAACAGAACTAGAACAGAACTAGAACAGAACCTAGAACAGAACTAACAGAACTAGAACTAGAACTAACAGAACTAGAACAGAACTAGAACAGAACACTAGAACAGAACTAGAACAGAACTAGAAAGACCTAGAACAGAACTAGACAGAACTAGAAACAGAACTAGAACAGAACTAGAACAGAACTAGAACAGAACTAGAACAGAACTAGAACAGAACTAGAACAGAACAGAACAGAGAACTAGAACAGAACTAGAACAGAACTAGAACAGAACTAGAACAGAACTAGAACAGAACTAGAACAGAACTAGAACAGAACTAGAACAGAACTAGAACAGAACTAGAACAGAACTAGAACAGAACTAGAACAGAACTAGAACAGAACTAGAACAGAACTAGAACAGAACTAGAACAGAACTAGAACAGAACTAGAACAGAACTAGAAAGAACTAGAACAGAACTAGCACAGAACTAGAACAGAACTAGAACAGAACTAGAACAGAACTAGCACAGAACTAGAACAGAACTAGAACAGAACTAGAACAGAACTAGAACAGAACTAGGAACAGAACGAAGAACAGAAGACTAGAACAGAACTAGAACAAAACTAGAAGAGAACCAGAACAGAACTAGAACAGAACTAGAACAGAACTAGAACAGAACTAGAACAGAACTAGAACAGAACTAGAACAGAACTAGAACAGAACTAGAAAAGAACTAGAACAGAACTAGAACAAAACTAGAACAGAACTAGAACAGAACTAGAACAGAACTAGAACAGAACTAGAACAGAACTAGAACAGAACTAGAACAGAACTAGAACAGAACTAGAACAGAACTAGAACAGAACTAGAACAGAACTAGAACAGAACTAGAACAGAACTAGAACAGAACTAGAACAGAACTAGAACTGAACTAGAACTGAACTAGAACTGAACTAGAACTAGAACTGAACTAGAACAGAACAGAACTGAACTAGAACTGAACTAGAACTGAACTAGAACTGAACTAGAACTGAACTAGAACTGAACTAGAACTGAACTAGAACTGAACTAGAACTGAACTAGAACTGAACTAGAACTGAACTAGAACTGAACTGAACTAGAACTGAACTAGAACTGAACTAGAACTGAACTAGAACTGAACTAGAACTGAACTAGAACTGAACTAGAACTGAACTAGAACTGAACTAGAACTGAACTAGAACTGAACTAGAACTGAACTAGAACTGAACTAGAACTGAACTAGAACTGAACTAGAACTGAACTAGAACTGAACTAGAACTGAACTAGAACTGAACTAGAACTGAACTAGAACTGAACTAGAACTGAACTAGAACTGAACTAGAACTGAACTAGAACTGAACTAGAACTGAACTAGAACTGAACTAGAACTGAACTAGAACTGAACTAGAACTGAACTAGAACTGAACTAGAACTGAACTAGAACTGAACTAGAACTGAACTAGAACTGAACTAGAACTGAACTAGAACTGAACTAGAACTGAACTAGAACTGAACTAGAACTGAACTAGAACTGAACTAGAACTGAACTAGAACTGAACTAGAACTGAACTAGACTAGAACTGAACTAGAACTGAACAGGAACTGAACTAGAACTGAACTAGAACTGAACTAGAACTGAACTAGAGCTGAACTAGAACTGAACTAAAACTGAACTAGAACTGAACTAACTCTGAACCAGAACAGAACAAAATCTTAATACAATTTCCAACACAACGTACTTTTTTTAACCTCTACTGTTGCTCCATACAGACAAATATTCTAAATTAAATTGCACTCAAATGCAATAAAAACAAATATTTGTATGTTTTACTTTTTTTATACGTAGGATTATATTTTAGTTATAAACTAAATTGATCTTGATTGATAACCAGTTCTTGTTAAATTTAGTAGAAAATTTCTTATACAGTGGACGTCCACTAGTACGAATTATATAGTGTCAGGCCCTTTCGTAATACCGAAAAATTCGTATTATTGAACAACACATTTTGTATGTTTAAATTCAAATAATACACATAAAATATTGGATTTTATTTATTTTTGTTTTATTTTTCATAAAAATTACATAACGGAACAAAATATAATAAATGTGTATTATTTTAAATAAATTTCTTGTACATAAACAGGCATAAAAGGGACATTCAGTATTGTTCGAAACCTAAGCAACTTTTTTTGGCATTGTATACAAAGTGCTATATTTTCTATTTTAATTGATTTATTCAAAATTATATAATTGATAATAATACTATTATGTGCCTACATTATAAAAACAACAACAAAAGTTTAATTTCATTTCGCTGTGAGTTACAAGAAAATAATAACTGAATTAACTCCATAAATAGCTGTTCGAAACTTAAGCAACTTTTTGATTTTCTTATGAAAATCTTTGGTCCCTTTGAGTTCCAAACACCTTTATGGAATAGATTAGTTACTAGTGTAGTTCGTAATAAATCCCAATCGGATTTTAAGTTATTCGCCCCCGCAATGTTTTCTACAACGGCGAGTTCCGAAACTGCACTTCAAAACGCCGAACAGCATCTCTAGGGATTTGAGTCAGGAAATTTTGATGAGCAATCAAAGAGTTTGGGTCCTATTACCCGATAACAACTCTTAGATAAACTTTGCCAAAGGTTTTGGTTCATTATCATGCTGAAAATCGCAATAAAGTAAGTTGTTCTGTTCGGTGTACTCAATCATATGATTCATTTTGTTGGCGAAAAACGTCCCAAAAGGAAAAACAATCCAACTTTGTTTGTGTTTCAACATCAGGACTAACTCTTCTCTTCAAAAAACGTGGCCACAGCCTTAAATTTTTGCTCTTCATTCATTATTGGGCCTTTACTAAAAGGGTATATTGTAATATTTCCTTCAGCCTTTGAGCCTCGCATACTCTTTTTGAATTTAAGAAGGAAAATGTGGACCCCTTTTTTAAATAAAACTGTTTTTATTAGTCTTGCGTAATCTATTTCAATATTCTACCCAAAAATGTACAAAATTTGTAAAAAAAATCGAATTTCTTTAAGTAAACTCTGTGCCATGTCACTGCGGGATTCATATGCGGTTACATCATCGTACATTAAAGACTTAAAAAAGCATGGAGGTCAAACAATTAAGGTTGTGGGCAAGATTTTTAGTGAGTAGAGTAAGTCCTGATGTTGAAATACAAATAAAATTGGATTGTTTTACTTTCTGGGACATTTTTGGCCAACAAAATGAACCATAGGATTAAGTACATTGAACAGAACAACTTACTTTATTGCGATTTTCAGCATGATAATGAACCAAAACCTTTGGCAAAGTTGATCTAAGAGTAGTTATTGTATAATGGGACCCAAATTCTTTGATTGTCCATCAAAGTCTCCTAACTCAAGCCCCTTAGAGATGCTATTCGGCATTCTGAAGCGCTGGGTCGAAACTCGCAGTTTTAGAAAACATTACAGCTGGCGAATGGCTTAAAATCCGATTGGGATTCATTACGAACTACACTTGTAACTAATCTATTCCATAAAGGTGTTTGGAACTCAAAAGGACCAAAGATTTTCATAAGAAGATCAAAAAGTTGCTTAAGTTTCGAACAGCTATTTATGGAGTTAATTCAGTTATTATTTTCTTGTAACTCAAAAGCGAAATGGAATTAAACTTTTGTTGTTGTTATTATAATGTAGACACATAATAGTATTATTATCAATTATATAATTTTGAATAAATCAATTAAAATAGAAAATATAGCACTTTGTATACAATGCCAAAAAAAGTTGCTTAGGTTTCGAACAATACTGTATTTACGTATATGAATTGTTAATTTTGAAAGTATCGTGAGTCCAATGGTTGAAATGAGATATATGTAGAAGGTTTTAAATTTTAATGTTTTTAAAAAGATGTGTGCCAAAGACAATTTGCAATTTACATATGTGTTCTAAAATGTGTTAAAATGTTCAGATTACATAAAACTTTTATTAGAAACTTGAATGGAATATACCACAATTCTCTAATTTATAATTTTCTCTTAAAAATTAGAATAGTTATCCTTAAACCCATTGTTTGGAATGTGGAGTCACACTACTTTCAAAATTAACAGTTCATACATACATATGTATATAAATATCATTTTAATTATTAAAAAATCCATCATTTAACATCGATGTTTATTACTTTGTAAAATGATTCCTACGGCTTTTTCAATAACAGCGCTTTTTAGGCTTCAATATTGTTCTCAGCAGAGTTATTGTCGGGAACTAATAAAATACTTTCCTCATTGGCGTTATCATCCAATTTAATTTCTTCTCTTGGGTCATCAAAATTCCAATAAAATAAATTAATAACACTAAATAATTGTTGATTTGTAAATACACATGCAGTAAATTGTGTGTATAGGATTTTTAAAAATACAAAACACTTGTAATAAATACAAAAAAACTTCAAAATTACTGAGCTTAAGGTGAATGATACCGAAATAATAAAATAAAAACTTCATTCATACGTAAATACAACCAAAATTCCCATAAAAAATGCGTTATTCGTACTATCGAACAGAAAAATTGTGACTTTATTCGTACTATAGAGTAGGCAATGCAACAATTTTGCCATTCGTATTATTGGACATTCGTAATAAAGAGTATACGTACTATTGGACGTCCACTGTATATTTATCATTTAGTTTATGGTATATTATTTATTTTTACGAACAGACACATTTACAGACATTTTAATTAAAATACATTTTAATTAAAATACAGAACTAGAACAGAATTAGAACAGAACTAAAACAGAACCAGAACAGAACCAGAACAGAACTAGAACAGAACTAGTACAGAACTAGAACAGAACTAGAACAGAACTAGAACAGAACTAGAACAGAACTATAACAGAACTAGAACAGAACTAGAACAGAACTAGAACAGAACTAGAACAGAACTAGAACAGAACTAGAACAGAACTAGAACAGAACTAGAACAGAACTAGAACAGAACTAGAACAGAACTAGAACAGAACTAGAACAGAACTAGAACAGAACTAGAACAGAACTAGAACAGAACTAGAACAGAACTAGAACAGAACTAGAACAGAACTAGAACAGAACTAGAACAGAACTAGAACAGAACTAGAACAGAACTAGAACAGAACTAGAACAGAACTAGAACAGAACTAGAACAGAACTAGAACAGAACTAGAACAAGAACTAGAACAGAACTAGAACAGCAACATAGAACAGAACTAGAACAGAACTAGAACAGAACTAGAACAGAACTAGAACAGAACTAGAACAGAACTAGAACAGAACTAGAACAGAACTAGAACAGAACTAGAACAGAACTAGAACAGAACTAGAACAGACTAGAACAGAACTAGAACAGAACTAGAACAGAACTAGAACAGAACTAGAAACAGAACTAGAACAGAACTAGAACAGAACTAGAACAGAACTAGAACAGAACTAGAACAGAACTAGAACAGAACTAGAACAGAACTAGAACAGAACTAGAACAGAACTAGAACAGAACTAGAACAGAACTAGAACAGAACTAGAACAGAACTAGAACAGAACTAGAACAGAACTAGAACAGAACTAGAACAGAACTAGAACAGAACTAGAACAGAACTAGAACAGAACTAGAACAGAACTAGAACAGAACTAGAACAGAACTAGAACAGAACTAGAACAGAACTAGAACAGAACTAGAACAGAACTAGAACAGAACTAGAAACAGAACTAGAACAGAACTAGAACAGAACTAGAACAGAACTAGAACTAGAACAGAACTAGAACTGAACTAGAACAGACTAGAACAGAACTAGAACAGAACTAGACAGAACTAGAACAGAACTAGAACAGAACTGGAACAGAACTAGACTAGAACAGAACTAGAACTAGAACTAGAACAGAACTAGAACAGAACTAGAACTAGAACAGAACTAGAACAGACTAGAACCAGAACTAGAACAGAACTAGAACAGAACTAGAACAGAACTAGAACAGAACTAGAACAGAACTAGAACAGAACTAGAACAGAACTAGAACAGAACTAGAACAGAACTAGAACAGAACTAGAACAGAACTAGAACAGAACTAGAACAGAACTAGAACAGAACTAGAACAGAACTAGAACAGAACTAGAACAGAACTAGAACAGAACTAGAACAGAACTAGAACAGAACTAGAAACAGAACTAGGACAGAACTAGAACAGAACTAGAACAGAACTAGAACAGAACTACAACAGAACTAGAACTGAACCAGAACTGAACCAGAACAGAACTAGAACTGAGCTTAGAAAACTGTCAAAAGATATTTTTTCTCTGTCCCCATAAACACTTTTCTTTAGAAAGTTATCCCAAGAAACTTTCTACTTGAACTATTAATGCAAAATTTCGCATTTCTTGCATTTCCTGTTCAAAACACATTCGAGGACATAAACCCTAGTATGTGTGAGTTACAGTGGCAACAATGTATGCACAAATATTCCCTAAAAATATATCGATATTTGTAAGAGAACAACTATTTCTAAAATAGGAAAAACGAGGACAACAACAATTACAACAAAAAAAGAGTCACAATCAGAAATAGTTTACTGCTGTTTTTAAACAAACGACGACACACTTCAATGGTGATGTTGATGCTGTTGCTGCTGCAGATGATGATGACAATGTTGATGACAATGACAACCCACAAGTTAAAATTGTTTTGAAATCTATTTAAGGGGTTTCCTGAAAAGGGTTTAACTTTATTTTTTTTTGTTGTTGTATTCATATTTCAATACACGTTTTTAGGTTTTTTTCTGTGCTTTGGTGTGCATGTTCAACAATTCGAATGTGATTTTTCAGTCATCGATTTTTGTGGTTAAGCAAAGCAGGGGAGGGATGTAAAATCAGTAGCGCAGATGCTGAGATAAATAAAGGATTAAATACAAAAATTGTGGTAATTACTGACAACTAAAATATGATTCAAAATGACAGCTGTCAGTTTTCATATCTTTTTAAATTTGAAAAATAATATTTGAACAATATTAAGTGACCACTTAATGACATGTCAAGTTTTTTAATTGACATTTTTTCCCCCCTACTACAAAATTTCCCAAAAACTGCTGACCATGACATAAAAGTGTAGCCAAAATTCAAAAGGAGGAAAAACGTTTAAGAGCTGCAATGATCCCTAATCACCCCGTATCTGTCACATTCAAATATTAATGTCATACTATGTATCAATCTTGTCAAATTCTCTCATCCTCTCGCCCTCCATACAGACTCTCTCTAGTCGAATATTGTTCACATATTGTTTACATCTAAAGCGATTTTTTCTTGTATTTTTATCAATTTTCAGTGGTTTGTTACAATACGCTCAATATCTATTGACTGTTAGATGGAATGAATAACTGACTGACTGACTGAGTGAGTGACAGAGTAAGTGAGTATGACTCGACAAGACTTGGCTGGCTGTATGAATGAATGACTTGACTATTTTGTTGCTGCTAGGACTATATAGTATGCGATTGTAAGCGTTCAGAGTGTAAACTTTTGTGCGAATGATATGAATTGACAACTTGTTGTGATTGATGCGCTGTCAAACTGTATTTTGTGGTTGGTAGTTTTTATTTTTTTCGTTCTATTCTTTAAGCTGGTGTTTTTAGATTGTTTTATTTTTGGTATGTGTTTTTAGAACTGTTTTTTTTTTTTTTTTTTTTTTTTTTTGATGGCTATAATGAAAAAGTATCTTTTACTTTATACACATGTATTATTGGATATAATAGATGAGAAACCATAAAACGTTTTAAATTAGTGATAAATGTTTGTTAAAATTAAGTATAATGGATTTTTTTTTCGTTTCTTTTTTGTGAAGAAAACTGGCAGGGAGATTAATATTAAGGCAAATGATTGGAATTTTGTTGGAGAGACTGGTTAAGACGATAAGCTAAGCATCTGCTTTTGGGAAAATATTCTACATATAAACTTTTCTATAGTAAACTGTCCTAAACAGAAACTTTTCTATAGAAAAATGTTCCAAAAGGAGACTTTTCTATAGAAAACTGTCCCAAATAGAAAACTTTCCATAGAAGACTGTCCCAACAAAACCTTTTCTACAGAAAACTATCCCAAACAGAAAGTTTTATGTAGAAAACTGTTCCAACAGAAACTTTTCTATAGAAAACTGTCCCCAACAGAAAACTTTCTATAGAAAACTGTCCCAACAAAACCTTTTCTACAGAAAACTGTTCCAAACAGAAAATTTTATATAGAAAAATGTTCCAACAGAAGCTTTTCTATAGAAAACTGTTCCAAAAAGACACTTTTCTATAGAAAACTGTCCCAAGAAGACACTTTTCTATAGAAAACTGTCCAAGAAGACATTTTCTGTCCCAACAAAAACTTATCTATAGAAAACTGTCCTAAACAGAAACTTTTCTATAGAAAAATGTTCCAAAAGGAGACTTTTCTATAGAAAACTGTCCCAAATAGAAAACTTTCTATAGAAGACTGTCCCAACAAAACCTTTTCTACAGAAAACTGTCCCAAACAGAAACTTTTATGTAGAAAACTGTTCCAACAGAAACTTTTCTACAGAAAACTGTCCCCAACAGAAAACTTTCTATAGAAAACTGTCCCAACAAAACCTTTTCTACAGAAAACTGTCCCAAACAGAAACTTTTATATAGAAAAATGTTCTACCAGAAGCTTTTCTATAGAAAACTGTTCCAAAAAGACACTTTTCTATAGAAAACTGTCCCAAGAAGACACTTTTCTATAGAAAACTGTCTCAAGAAGACACTTTTCTATAGAAAACTGTCTAAGAAGACATTTTTCTAGTCCAAGAAGACAATTTTCTACAGAAAACTGTTCCAAGAAGACACTTTTCTATAGAAAACTGTCCCAAGAAGACAATTTTCTATAGGAAGAAGACACTCTGTTTGGAGACTTTTTCTATAGAAAACTGTCCCAACAGAGACTATTTCTATAGAAAACTATCCCACCATAAATCTTTCTATAGAAAACGGTCGCAGCAGAAACTTTCCCAAAAGACTCTTCTATAGAAAACTATCCTAACAGAGACTATTTCTATAGAAAACTGTCCCAACAGAAACTTTTTCTACAGAAAACTACCACAATAGAAACTTTTCTATAGAAAGCTGTCCCAAAAGACTCTTTTCTATACAAAACTGTCCCAATAGGAACTTTTCTATAGAAAAATGCTCTAACAAGAAATTTTCTATAGAAAACTGTCCCAATAGAAACTATTTCTATAGAAAACTATCCCACCAGAAATCTTTCTATAGAAAACTCTTGCAACAGAAACTTTTCTATGGAAAATTTTCACAACTGAAACTTTTCTTTAGAAAACTGTCCCAACAGAAACTTTTTCTATAGAAATCTGTCCAAACAGAAACTTTTCCTATAGAAAACTGTCCCAACAGAGACTATTTCTATAGAAAACTGCCACAACATAATCTTTTCTATAGAAACCTCTCTCACCATAAATCTCTCTATTCAAAACTGTCCCAAACAGAAACTATTCTATGGAAAACTATCCCACCATAAAGCTTTCTATAGAAAACAGTCCCAAAGAGAAACTTTTTTATCGAAATTTTCATTTCATAGAAATTGTTCTAAAGAAAACTGTCCTAACAGAAACTTTTCTATATAAAACTGTCCTAACAGAAACTTTTCTATAGAAAACTGTCCCAACAGGAACTTTTCTATAGAAAATTGTCCCAAAAGAGACTATTTCTAAAGAAAACTGCAACAACAGAAACTTTTCTATAGAAAGCTGTCCAAAAAGACTCTTTGTTATAGAAAACTGTCCCACCATAAATCTTTTTATTGAAAACTGTCCCAAACAGAAACTTTTCTATAGAAAATTGTACCAACAGAAATGTTTCTATTGAAAACTGTCCTAACAGAAACTTTTCTATAGAAAACTGTCCCAAACAGAAACTTTTCTATAGAAAACTGTCCCAAACAGAAACTTTTGTATAGAAAACTGTCCCAAAGAGAGACTTTTGTATAGAAGACTGTCCCAGCAGAAACCTTTCTACACTTTTCTATAGAAAACATTCCTAAGAAGACACTTTTCTTTCGAAAACTGTCCCAAGAAGTCACTCTTCTATAGAAATCTGTCCTTAGAAGTCACTTTTCTATAGATAATTGTCCTTAGAAGAAACTTTTCTATAGAACAACGTCCCATGAAGACATTTCTCTACAGAAAATTATCCCAAGAAAACACTTTTTCATAGAAAACTGTTCCAACAGGCAACTTGCTATAGAAAACTGTCGCAACAAAAATTCTTCTATAGAAAACAGTCCAAGAAGACACTTTTCTCTAGAACACTATCCCAAAAAGACTATTTTCTATAGAAAATTATCCCAAGAAAACACTTTTTCATAGTAAAATGCTCCAACAGATACTTTTATATAGAAACTTTTCTAGAGAACAGTGTCCCAAACAGACACTTTTCATTAGAAAACTGTCTCAAAAAGCAACCTTTCTGTAGAAAACTGTCCCAAACAGACACTTTTCTTTAGAAAACTGTCCCAAAACAGAGACTTTTCTAAGGGAGATATTTATAGAAACTTGTCCTAAGAGACACTTTTCTATAGAAATCTATCCTAAAAGAACTTTTCCCAAATTTCGAGCTTTTTTTTGCAAAACAATTTAAGCAAAAACTTTTCATATTTCTTTTAAAATTAATAAACATTTAAAATACACCACTTTTCAAGTTTTTCTTTATCAAGAAAAACTTTATGTCACACTTTAAGTTTGTTTATTTAGTTCTTTTAAATTAATTAAAGACAATTATTTTCTTATGCCATGTTGTTGCATGTTGGCGCAAACAAATAAAAAGTATAAACAAAAAAAAAGAGAAAAAAATAAACACATCAGAAAATCAATTAAAAATTTTCGCAACAACCATTAAAACCGAAAATACTATCAAGTTGAAGAACAAAAACAAAAAAAGAAAGAAACATTTTACTTTTTCTTCCTGTTGCTACCACCAGTTAGTGTGTTGTTGCTATTACCTTATAGTCCTTTTCAAGGATGTGTTAAGAATGTTTGAAGTGTAAGTGCGTGCATGCATGGCTGCATGCAAGAGAATGTGAAAATGTTTGTGTTGTGAAAGATAAAATAGCTTACTGAACTTTGCACCTCGTTCAATAACAATTTTTCTTATGCTTTTACACCATTCGTTGCCACACATATCGCCTGCTCATCTTTAACAGCAACAATGTAGTCATTCGAGATGTTGCTGCTATTGGGTTGCGATGGTGTTGGTGTGGTAGTGTCTTGTTTGGTAGTTTAGTCGTTACAGCAGGAAACAGGAAACAAGCAAGAGCGGGGCGACTAACGAACGCACTACTACTACTAAGTAACTTTCATAACTGTTATAAAAATTTAAGTGGATGATGGAAGACGACAACATAGAGAAATTCACGGTTATGATTTTATTAAAGTACAGATATCTAAAAGAGTATTTCTTTTATAATTAATGAAACAATTCTATAGTTCGCTTTAATTTATGGATCCTTTAGGGCTTTTTATTTCAAAACTTTAAAAATTTATGTTTAGGCTTTATTTTGGTCATAATTTTCTATACTTTTCCATCACTGACTCTTTGTCTTAGCAACTCGTTATGCTTTGGCACAAGTGTGTGAAATAGTCTTTCTACGATTTTTATTTTCAATTAAAAATTATTTACCAAAGAGCTTTTTACTACTTTGCGCGCTTTTCGCCTACACTTTACTCGTGCCACACAAGTACAAACACACTCAGATATGTGGCAAATGTTCGGAGGCTATGGCATATCGTGAGTAACTGTAGAATTCATATCTTTATTTGGTATTTGGTTTTTTCATAATTTTTTCTTTCATAATGAAAATCAAACAAGTCTATTAGTTGTTTTCATATTAGAGTGTCTGGTTCTTTTGTTGAGGACACTGAGAGAAATTAAATGATATCCAGGAAAACCTTTTCTACAGAAAACTAATCCAAGAAGACACTTTTCAATACAAAACAATCCCAAGAAGACAATCTTCTATAGAAAACTGTACCAAGGAGACACTTTTCTATATAAAACTGTCCCAAGAAGACACATTTCTATCAAAAACTGTCCCCAGAAAACACTTTTCTATACAAAACTGTCCCAATAAGACACCTTTCTATACAAAACCATCCCAAAAAGACACTTTTTTAGAGAAAACTGTTTCAAGAAGATTCTTTTCTACAGAAAAGTGTCCCAAGAAGACACTTTTGTATAGAAAACAGTTTTCTAAAGAAAAATGTCCCAAAAAGACAATTTTCTATAGAAAACTGTTCCAAGAAGACACTTTTCTATAGAAAACTGTCCCAAAAAGACAATTTTCTATAGAAAACTGTCCCAAGAAGATACTTTTCTACAGAAAAGTGTCCCAAGAAGACACTTTTGTATAGAAAACTGTCCCAAGAGGACACTTTTCTAAAGAAAAATGTCCAAAAAAGACAATTTTCTACAGAAAACTGTTCCAAGAAGACACATTTCTATCAAAAACTGTCCCCAGAAGACACTTTTCTATACAAAACTGTCCCAAGAAGACAATTTTCTATACAAAACTGTCCCAAGAAGACACTTATCTATAGAAAACTGTCCCAAATAGACAATTTTCTATAAAAATTGTCCTCATGATACACTTTTCTATTGAAAACTGTCCCAAGAAGACACTATTCTATAGTAAACAGTTCCAAAAAGACACTTTTCTATAGAAAACTGTCCTATGAATACACATTTCTATAAAAAACTGTCCCAAGAAGACACTTTTCTACAGAAAACAGTCCTAAGAAGACACTTTTCTATAGAAAACTATCATAAGCACACTTTTCTATAGAAAACTGTTTCAATAAGACATTTATCTATTGAAAACTGTCCCGAAAAGACAATTTTCGCTAGAAAACTGTCCCAAAAAGACATTTTTCTATACAAAACCATCCCAAGAAGACACTTTTCTATACAAAACCATCCAAAGAAGACACCTTTCTATACAAAACCATCCAAAGAAGACACTTTTCTATACAAAACTGTCCCTAGAAGACAATTTTCTATACAAAACTGTCCCAAGAAGACACTTTTGTATAGAAAACTGTTGCAAAAAGAGACTTTTATATAAAAAACTGTCATAAAAAGACACTTTTCTATAGAAAACTGTCCCAAATAGACAATTTTCTATTAAAAATTGTCCTCATGATACACTTTTCTATTGAAAACAGTCCCAAGAAGACTATCTTCTATAGTAAACTGTTCCAAAAAGACACTTTTGTATAGATAACTGTCCCATGAATACACATTTCTATAGAAAACTGTCCCAAGAAGACACTTTTCTACAGAAAACAGTCCTAAGAAGACACTTTTCTATAGAAAACTATCATAAGCAGACACTTTTCTATAGAAAACTGTTCCAAGAAGACATTTTTCTATTGAAAACTGCCCCGGGTAGACACTTTTCGCTAGAAAACTGTCCCAAAAAGACACTTTTCTATACAAAACCATCCCAAGAAGACACTTTTCTACAGAAAGTGTCCCAAGAAGACATTTTATATAGAAAGCTGTTCCAAGAAGATACTTTTCTATAGAAAACTGTCCCAAAAAGACACTTTTCTATAGAAAACTGTCCCAAAAAGGAAATTTTCTATAGAAAAATGTCCCAAAAAGAAAATTTTCTAAACAAAACTGTCCCAAGAAGACACATTACTATAGAAAACCGTCCCAATAAGACAATATTCTATACAAAACCATCCCAAGAAGACACTTTTCTATAGAAAACTGTCCTAAGAAGACACTTTTCTATAGAAAACTATCATAAGCAGACACTTTTCTATAGACACCTGTTTCAAGAAGACACTTTTCTATAGAAAACTGTCCCAAGGAGACAATTTTCTATAAAAAAAACTGTTCCGTGAAGATATTTCGCTATAGAAAACTGTCTATAGAAAAGTTTTCTATAGAAAACTGTCTATAGAAAACTTTTCAATAGAAAACTGTTCCAATAAGACACTTTTCTATAGAAAACTATCCCAAGCTGTCCCAAGAAGACACTTTTCTTTAGGAAATTGTCCCAAGAAGACACTTTTCTACAGAAAACTGTCCTTAGAAGACACATTTCTATAGAAAACTGTCCCAGGAAGACACTTTTCTATAGAAAACTGTCCTAAGAAGACACTTTTCTATAGAAAACTGTCCCAAAAAAAAACTTTTCTATAGAAAATTATCCTAAGCAGACAATTTTCTTTAGAAAATTGTCCCAAGAAAACTCTTTTCTATAGAAAAATGTCCTAAGAAGACACGTTTCTATAAAAAAAATTCCTAAAAAGACACTTTTCTATTGAAAACTATCCTAAGAAGAGACTTTTGCGAAGAAAACTGTCAAAGAAGACACTTTTCTTTAGAAAACTGTCCCAAGAAGACACTTTTCAATAGAAAACTGTTCCCAAAAGACACTTTTCTACAGAAAACTGTCTTCTTGGGAATACTTTCTTCTAAAAACTATTATTTTCCGTGTACAGCATCATTAAGTTTTCCACCTGATACTGTTCTCGCTACCCTATTGCGCGCCATCAATTTAACAATTAGTTACACATTGCAAACTCTATTAGTTGAAATTATATTTCTTTTCCGTTCTCTTGTGATTCTTCGTCTGTTTTGTAGAAGGCGCCATTATGTCTGTTTGTTTTACTTTAGAGTACAGAACAGACGGAACCCATCTACACAAGTCGACAAACTTAAATACTATCAGAATATATAGAGAGCAGGTACAACATACCTTTTCAATATTCAAGATGATTTTTTTTTTTACTTTCAAACAAAAAGTTGATTGTGGCATGAAAGTGGATGAAAAATGTTAGAAAATATAAAAATGAAAATAAAACAACAACAGAACGCAATACAAGTTATACTTCGTTCGTTCCACTTGATTCGTTAAGAGAATGAATGTAAGTTTTAGTTATGAAAAGTTCTTGTGAGAGTTTTTCTTCTACTAATTTAACAATTGAAGGTAAAACATAGTTTTTTTCTTGTTGCAACTACAAGTTGATTGTAAATTATGAATGATTTTTTGCTGTTGGGAGCAAAAACAGATGAAATGCTGATGATTTTAAAAGTTTTTAAATTAACACAGAAATTTGAATTTTAAAGATTTTTATATAAAATTTATCTTTTTGATATTAAAGGCAAAGCCTTATAATGAGTAATTGGTATTGTAATAACCACTACATACCGCCAGCATTACTAAGCAGTACTATAGTAAGCGCTGGCTGAATTTGCAACACATTAAGACTTATTTTTGTATCAACAAAAGCCAAAGATCAATATAATTAAATGAATTTATCAAATGAAACGACGACCACCCATTTCCTCCTATTCTAAGAAAATACTTCATAAATTACTACTATTTCACACCAACTAACTCCCTTTTTCCCAGCCATAATTTTTTTTTTTTAATTTTTCTTGTAACAATAATAATTTACATGAGCACGATGCATGTAAATAATAAAATAAATGTTTTTATTTAGAAACAAAGAAAAAAAATAAACTAAAAACTAAACGACAACTAATGTAAATTGCATGGGGTAATTAAAATTAATTACAATTGTGCCGTATTATAGTTTTTGTTGCTGTTTCGCTCAACTTAAAATTTCTACTTATTTTACACACTTTACAACTTAAATCCTTTAGTATAAAAAGCAATGATAAACAAAAAAACAACTATAAAACAAACTGCAACAAAAGCCCAGTAGTTAACAAGGAGTCAATGTATCAGTTTTATCTGTATCAAAGGAAAAACTTCATACAAAACTTTCCCAAATGAAAATTTACTATAGAAAACTGTCACCAAGATACAAACTCTTCTATAGAAAACAGTTACAACATAAAATTTCATATAAAAGCAACTGTCCCAAAAGACCAAAAACTGCACCCAAAGAGAATTTTTCTATTGAAAACTTTCCCGACACACTCTCTGCACAGACACCTTACAATAGAAAACTGTTCCAACAAAATTGTCCCTAATTCGTCAAAAGCTTATACGAACTACAGGGATGTAACAAAAAAAAACGACAATTAAACCAACACCAACTATAACTTAACAAAAATAAAACTAACAACAACAAATTAATTGTCGAGTGCAAAGCAATTAAAGTAAATTTACCATACTTTACGTTCAAACTCTTATAATAACATACGAACAAAGTGTACAGAGAAGAAGAGCTAAATAGCACTACAATAGTAGGAAAGAGAACTGAACTAGAAGAAGAAATAGAATAACTAGAATAGAACTAGAACAGAACTAGAACAGAACTAGAACAGAACTAGAACAGAACTAGAACAGAACTAGAACAGAACTAGAACAGAAACTAGAACAGAACTAGAAAAACAGAACTAGAACAGAACTAGAACAGAACTAGAACAGAACTAAAAACTAGAACAGAACTAGAAACAGAACTAGAACAGAACTAGAACAGAACTAGAACAGAACTAACTAGAACAGAACTAGAACAGAACTAGAACAGAACTAGAACAGAACTAGAACAGAACTGAACAGAACTAGAACTAGAACAGAACTAGAACAGAACTAGAACAGAACTAGAACAGAACTAGACAGAACTAGAACAGAACTAGAAAAGAAACTAGAACAGAACTAGAACAGAACTAGAACAGAACTAGAACAGACTAGAACAGAACTAGAACAGAACTAGAACAGAACTAGAACAGAACTAGAACAGAACTAGAACAGAACTAGAACAGAACTAGAACAGAACTAGAACAGAACTAGAACAGAACTAGAACAGAACTAGAACAGAACTAGAACAGAACTAGAACAGAACTAGAACAGAACTAGAACAGACCTAGAACAGAACTAGAACAGAACTAGAACAGAACTAGAACAGAACTAGAACAGAACTAGAACACACTAGAACAGAACTAGAACAGAACTAGAACAGAACTAGAACAGAACTAGAACAGAACTAGAACAGAACTAGAAACAGAACTAGAACAGAACTAGAACAGAACTAGAACAGAACTAGAACAGAACTAGAACAGAACTAGAACAGAACTAGCTCAGAACTAGAACAGAACTAGAACAGAACTAGAACAGAACTAGAACAGAACTAGAACAGAACTAGAACAGAACTAGAACAGAACTAGAACAGAACTAGAACAGAACTAGAACAGAACTAGAACAGAACTAGAACAGAACTAGAACAGAACTAGAACAGAACCTAGAACAGAACTAGAACAGAACTAGAACAGAACTAGAACAGAACTAGAACAGAACTAGAACAGAAACTAGAACAGAACTAGAACAGAACTAGAACAGAACTAGAACAGAACTAGAACAGAACTAGAACAGAACTAGAACAGAACTAGAACAGAACTAGAACAGAACTAGAACAGAACTAGAACAGAACTAGAACAGAACTAGAACAGAACTAGAACAGAACTAGAACAGAACTAGAACAGAACTAGAACAGAACTAGAACAGAACTAGAACAGAACTAGAACAGAACTAGAACAGAACTAGAACAGACTAAGAACAGAACTAGAACAGAACTAGAACAGAACTAGAACAGAACTAGAACAGAACTAGAACAGAACTAGAACTAGAACAGAACTAGAACAGAACTAGAACAGAACTAGAACAGAACTAGAACAGAACTAGAACAGAACTAGAACAGAACTAGAACAGAACTAGAACTAGAACAGAACTAGAACAGAACTAGAACAGAACTAGAACAGAACTAGAACAGAACTAGAACAGAACTAGAACAGAACTAGAACAGAACTAGAACAGAACTAGAACTAACTAGAACAGAACTAGAACAGAATTAGAACAGAACTAGAACAGAACTAGAACAGAACTAGAACAGAACTAGAACAGAACTAGAACAGAACTAGAACAGAACTAGAACAGAACTAGAACAGAACTAGAACAGAACTAGAACAGAACTAGAACAGAACTAGAACAAACTAGAACAGAACTAGAACAGAACTAGAACAGAACTAGAACAGAACTAGAACAGAACTAGAACAGAACTAGAACAGAACTAGAACAGAACTAGAACAGAACTAGAACAGAACTAGAACAGAACTAGAACAGAACTAGAACAGAACTAGAACAGAACTAGAACAGAACTAGAACAGAACTAGAACAGAACTAGAACAGAACTAGAACAGAACTAGAACAGAACTAGAACAGAACTAGAACAGAACTAGAACAGAACTAGAACAGAACTATGAACAGAACTAGAACAGAACTTAGAACAGGAAACTAGAACAGAACTAGAACAGAACTAGAACAGAACAGAACAGAACTAGAACAGAACTAGAACAGAACTAGAACAGAACTAGAAACAGAACTAGAACAGAAACTAGAACAGAACTAGAACAGAACTAGAACAGAACTAGAAACAGAATAGAACTAGAAGAACTAGAACAGAAACTAGAACAGAACTAGAACAGAACTAGAACAGAACTAGAACCGAACTAGAACCGAAACTTAGAACAGAACTAGAACAGAACTAGAACAGAAACTAGAACAGAACTAGAACAGAACTAGAACAGAACTAGAACAGAACTAGAACAGAACTAGACAGCAGAACTAGCACAGAACTAGAACAGAACTAGAACAGAGCTAGAACAGAGCTAGAACTAACTAGAACAAAAACTAGAACAGAACAGAACTGAGAACAGAAACTAGAACAGAACTAGAACAGAACTAGAACAGAACTTAGAAACAGAACTAGAACTGAACTAGAACTGAACTAGAACAGAACCTAGAACAGAACTAGAACAAACTAGAACAAACTAGAACAGAACTAGAACAGAACTAGAACCAAAAACTAGAACAGAACTAAAACTATATTTCGACTTCTTAACTGCACATCAATGAAGCCTTAGAGAAATTCCACCATTTTACAATATAAGACTCTTTCTTTTATTACATCCCTATTATTTTACCCCCAACACTTTCATGTTACAATACTTTTTTTCTTTTCTTATTGAGAATAGGTTTTTTTGTTCTTTTTATAATTTAACACCCCATGAGCAATAAAAAAAAGAGGGAAACTATATAGTACACATAATTCTTATTTTACGTATGAGACCGACAACGAAGACGATGTCTGAACTTCAACTGCAAGAAAAAAAGGAAAAAAAAACAATTTTGATTGTATATAAATTTGATATAAATTGTTGTGGGTTCTTGTTGTTGATTTTTTCCAGATTCTCAGATTTTTTTTATTAAACATTATTTATTATTTTATTTTAAGTTGTAGTTGCTGTAGTTTATTTTTCCTCTTCAGTTGGGTAGAATTTAATATATTAATTTATTTTAAGTATTAACTAAAATGCCTCTTTTTCTTTCTATCACCATCAACATCAGCTTTACAAAGCATCATCATCAATCATTCAATTGATTTTGCTGATTTTTTTGTGCACTTTTTTTGTTGTGGCATAAAGGAATTTTTTAGCATGAGCAAGAAAATTTAACCTTCAGTAATCTTTCAAGATATTTAGAAATTGTTGTTTTTACGTTTTTGTCTGGTTTAAGAAAGGATTTTTTTAGTTTATTTTAGTAAAAAGGGGGAAATCTTATCTTAAGGAGTTGTATGAGTAGAAATTTTGTCAGTAAAAGCTATTTCAACGAAGTTATATAGTTTTTTTTTCTGCATACATTTTTTGCTAAAAAATTTAAGAAATCATTTTAAGTGATTCAATCTTATAGTGGTAAGTAAGCCATAAAAGCACTAGTTACTACTCGGGAGACTTTGGAAAATTAACAATTCTTGTTTCTAATATTGTATCTGATTAAAGGAAAATACTTGCCGCAGATGTATGTGTGTTGAGATCACTTACCTGTAAAGAGAAGGAATAAAATTTTAAATTAGTTCAAATTATAATTTTTAGTGTTTTTATCTATTAAAGAAGAAAAAACGAGAACAGAACTAGAATAGAACTCAACTAAAACTGAATTAGAACTGCATTAGAACTGATCTAGAACTGAACTAGAACTGACCTAGAACTGAACTAGAATTGAACTAGAACTGAACTAGAACTGAATTAGAACTGAACTAGAACTGAACTAGAACTGAACTAGAACTGAACTAGAACTGAACTAGAACTGAACTAGAACTGAACTAGAACTGAACTAGAACTGAACTAGAACTGAACTAGAACTGAACTAGAACTGAACTAGAACTGAACTAGAACTGAACTAGAACTGAACTAGAACTGAACTAGAACTGAACTAGAACTGAACTAGAACTCAAATAGAACTAGAACTGAATAAGAACTAGAACTGAACTAGAACAGAACTAGAACAGAACTAGAACAGAACTAGAACAGAACTAGAACAGAACTAGAACAGAAGTGACTAGAACTGAACTAGAACTGAACTAGAACAGAACTAGAACAGAACTAGAACAGAACTAGAACAGAACTAGAACAGAACTAGAACAGAACAGAACAGAAGTGAACTAGAACTGAACTAGAACTGAACTAGAACTGAACTAGAACTGAACTAGAACTGAACTAGAACTGAACTAGAACTGAACTAGAACTGAACTAGAACTGAACTAGAATGAACTAGAACTGAACTAGAACTGAACTAGAATGAACTAGAACTGAACTAGAACTGAACTAGAACTGAACTAGAACTGAACTAGAACTGAACTAGAACTGAAACTAAAACTGAAACTAGAACTGAACTAGAACTGAACTAGAACTGAACTAGAACTGAACTAGAACTGAACTAGAACTGACTAGAACTGAACTAGAACTGACTAGAACTGAACTAGAACTGAACTAGAACTGAACTAGAACTGAACTAGAACTGAACTAGAACTGAACTAGAACTGAACTAGAACTGAACTAGAACTGAACTAGAACTGAACTAGAACTGAACTACTAGAACTGAACTAGAACTGCACTAGACTGAACTAGAACTGAACTAGAAACTGAACTAGAATGAACTAGAACTGAACTAGAACTGAACTAGAACCTGAACTAGAACTGAACTAGAACTGAACTAGAACTGAACTAGAACTGAACTAGAACTGAACTCGAACTGAAACTAGAACTGAACTAGAACTGAACTAGAACTGAACTAATGAACTGAACTAGAACTGAACTAGAACTGAACTAGAACTGAACTAGAACTGAACTAGAACTGAACTAGAACTGAACTAGAACTGAACTAGACTGAACTAGAACTGAACTAGAACTGAACTAGAACTGAACTAGAACTGAACTAGAACTGAACTAGAACCTGACTAGAACTGAACTAGAACGCACTAGCACTAGAACTGAACTAGAACTGAACTAGAACTGAACTAGAACTGAACTAGAACTGAACTAGAACTGAACTAGAACTGAACTAGAACTGAACTAGAACTGAACTAGAACTGAACTAGAACTGAACTAGAACTGAACTAGAACTGAACTAGAACTGAACTAGAACTGAACTAGAACTGAACTAGAACTGAACTAGAACTGAACTAGAACTGAACTAGAACTGAACTAGAACTGAACTAGCACTGAACTAGAACTGAACTAGAACTTAACTAGAACTGAACTAGAACTGAACTAGAACTGAACTAGAACTGAACTAGAACTGAACTAGAACTGAACTAGAACTGAACTAGAACTGAACTAGAACTGAACTAGAACTGAACTAGAACTGAACTAGAACTGAACTAGAACTGAACTAGAACTGAACTAGAACTGAACTAGAACTGAACTAGAACTGAACTAGAACTGAACTAGAACTGAACTAGAACTGAACTAGAACTGAACTAGAACTAGAACTGAACTAGAACTGAACTAGAACTGAACTAAACTGAACTAGAACTGAACTAGAACTGAACTAGAACTGAACTAGAACTGAACTAGAACTGAACTAGAACTGAACTAGAACTGAACTAGAACTGAACTAGAACTGAACTAGAACTGAACTAGAACTGAACTAGAACTGAACTAGAACTGAACTAGAACTGAACTAGAACTGAACTAGAACTGAACTAGAACTGAACTAGAACTGAACTAGAACTGAACTAGAACTGAACTAGAACTGAACTAGAACTGAACTAGAACTGAACTAGAACTGAACTAGAACTGAACTAGAACTGAACTAGAACTGAACTAGAACTGAACTAGAACTGAACTAGAACTGAACTAGAACTGAACTAGAACTGAACTAGAACTGAACTAGAACTGAACTAGAACTGAACTAGAACTGAACTAGAACTGAACTAGAACTGAACTAGAACTGAACTAGAACTGAACTAGAACTGAACTAGAACTGAACTAAAGCTTAAATTAAAATTGAGCTTTAAAAGTTCGATTACAAAAAACAGCCATTTTCACTAATAACAATTATTCTTTATTTGTCTTATTTAAAAAATAACAATCAAATTCTTCTTTAATAAATACTATCTTTGTATTTTCAACTTAAATTGCTTTTTTTAAAAAAAAAAGTTGCAAACAGCAAAAGAAAACTATTTTTTCTGCTATATATGACCCTTAAAAGATTTTTATCGTCTTTTGTGTTTATGTGTTTGAATGCATATTTTTTTCCACATAAAATTTATAATCCAACATAATTCTTTTAAAGAAACTACTAACAAGCATAAATGTTTTATAATAAATTGCCGCATTATAGTCGTACGTAGAGAAAGATTTGGAAAAAGTACAATTTTTTTGTCGTAGACTTTTATGAAAAGTTTCTTTTTCGCTCGATGACACAACAAACAACACAAAATAACTAGGGCTTCTGTTTGTTTGTTTGCAATAATAAAATATTAGGGTGGTGTAGGTTTTCAGTTGCAGCAAACTGAATAAATTTTGTTTTGATAAGTTCAGACAACTTAACTATAATCAGGCAGCGACTTACGGCATACGTTATCGAGTAGAATTGATCGTAGTTTTCCCTTTTTTTCATTTTAGCTTAATTTCGATATCGAGATTACTTATGCGGTAATTCGGTTCCACATCTGATTTTAAACGATAAGTATCACCCTAATCTATATGAAATAAACTTGCATTGAATTTAAGCCAAATTGTCCATATTGTCCAGACATATGAGATAATTTATCCCGTATTTTTGTCTTCAGTCCATTTACTGCTAATAATAATATTTTAAGTCATAAAAAATCATAAAATAAGGAGACAATAATTCTATTATGTTTCGAATTATAATGCATTATCTTCCAGTAAATATGACTGTATTTAAAAAATATTTAAATAATTTCTTCAAAAACTGAAACTAAATCTACAGAATTGATCAGTACTACCCAGCAGTTCGACGGGACAGTCCCGAACTGACCACTTAACCTACCACTTGTGGTGGCCCCTAGCCACCTGACTACCCAGGTGACCAACCATTTTAACATGGGCTTGTCCTACGAGGAAGTCAATCGTCACTCTACACCCTACAAAGATACAGTAAAGAGGCGATTGCCTCCGCTCTCGTTTACAAAGGGGACACTAAAGTGACGACTGTCTTCATTCTCGTTTACAAAGAGTTTATTTGTGACGAAAGACCAAAAACATACGAATTGGAGGTGGTAAGATATTAATGGAACTAAAATTTAAAAATTTCAAGTGTCTACTCTCTAGAATACTATGGGACAATAATGTGACGATTGACCCGAAAGATATAAATTTGAGTCAACCAGATGGTGACACATTAGTAGAAAGTAACAGTCATTTCTCCAAAAGATGGGTAAAATAACTACTTTCGGAAGTACAACAAAAAAAAAAACAACTTTTAAGAGTATAATCTCTAGGTTACTTGAGGACAGTGAAGAGACGACTATATCCGCTCCCGCTTACAAAGAGGACACTAAAGTGACGACTGTCTTCATGGGTCATTCGTCACATTCGTACGAATTACGATCATCCAGGTGGTTAACTATTAGTGGAAATTACTGTCTTCTTCGTATGCATTGACTCTTTGTCGAACTGCTGTGTAATGACTGTAGTCTGGACAATAGCTTAGACTATGGTATGAACTATAGACGAACTTATACATAGTCACGCTTATTACTATGAAATCAATGGTCCGGATTTTAGTTAAGTCTACAGTCTCGACTATAGTTAAGTCGATAGTCCGGACTATAGTTTAGCCTGTAGTATGAACTATAGTTTAGTCTCTAGTATGGACCATAGCTTTGTCTATAGTCTTGACTATAGTTTAGTTTTTAGTATGAATATTCTTTAGTCTATAGTCTGGCCTATAGTTTAGTCTATAGTCTGTACTAGGGTTTAGTCTTTAGTATGGACTATTGCTTAGTCTATGATCTGGACTATTGCTTAGTCTATGATCTGGACTATAGTCTAGTCTATAGTCTGTACTATAGTTTAGTCTATAAACTATAGTTTAGTCTATACTCTGGACTATAGGTTAGTCTATAGTCTAGAATATAGTTTAGACTACAAACTATAGTTTAGTCTATAGCCTGGTCTATAGTTTAGACTATAGTCTGGACTATAGTTTAGTCTATAGTCTGGATTACAGTTTAGTCCATAGTCTGTACTAGGGTTTAGACTTTAGCATGGACTATTGTCTAGTCTATAGTCTGGACTATATTCTAGTTCATAGTCTGGACAATAGTCTATAAGCTGGACTATAGTTTACTCTATAGTCTGGACTATAGTTTAGTCTATAGGCTGGACTATAGTTCAGTCTATAGTCTGGTCTATAGTTTAGTCCATAAACTATAGTTTAGTCTATAGTCTGGACAATAGTTTATCCTATAGTTTGGATTATATATAGTCTGGTCCATAGTTAAGTCTATAGTCTGGACTATTGTTTACTCTATAATCTGGTCTACAGTTTAGTCTATAGTCTGGACCATAGTGTAGTCTATAGTCTGGTCTACAATTTGGTCTATAGTCTGGTCTATAGTTTAGTCTATAGTCAGAACTATAGTTTAGTCTATAGTTTGGACTATAGTGTGTACTAGGGTTTAGACTTTAGTATGGACTTTTGTCAAGTCTATAGTCTGGACAATAGTTTAGACTATAGTCTATAATCTAGACCATAGTTTAGTCTATAGTCTGGACTATAGTTTAATCTACATTCTGGTATACTGTTTAGTCTGAACCATACTTTAGTCTATGGTACAAATTTTCACTAAATTCTTATTAAAAAAAAAAAATAATAATTTGAAAAACTCAAATATTTTCTTTACACTTTGTAACCTTAATTGATAAGCAACAACACAAAAGATTTCCTTTGAAATTAAACGTATGACATCAACTTCGAAAAAACTTAAATTTAAATCATGATTATTGTTCAATTTACAGTTAAATTGTTTATTTCTTGTCACTTTTTTTTACAAAACACTAAAAAAATATATAAAGAAAATCTTGTTCTTTGTATTAAACAATTTATTAACACAATAAATATAAATTTTATGATTCATTGCTTTCGATGTCGTGAATTAAACACGTTGTAGATTTCAATATTTTCCTTAGTATAAATTTCTATACAATCAAAATAGTTAAATGGCAATTAAATTAAATTTATAAAAAATCACAAAGAAACTGATCCATGAACGAACAATTTTGTTAAACATAGATTTGCCGGGGCTGGTAAATAATGACGATAAAAATTAACTGGAATTATAAAAAATTAAATAATTTTTACGAAACAGGTGTTAAAAATTGAAAGCTTATGAATAATAAAAAATAAAAGTAACGACAAAAAAACTGTAATTATTAAGTAATTGAGAATGATTCCGTAATAATGCAGTCATTACTAGGGACCATTTCAGCTGTATTCGTCATAAAAAAATATAGGCCAGACTATAGTTAGGCTACCATCCAGCTTACAGTCAAGACTTAGCTATTGTCCAGTCTATAGCCTGGACTATAGTCTAGTCCATAAGACTATAATATATAGTCTTGATTATAACTTACTCTGTAGTCTGGACTATAGTCCAGTCTAGTCTATAACTTATTCTATAGTCTGGACTATACATTAGTCTATAATCTGGGCTGCACTTTAGTCTATAGTCTTGACTATACATTAGCCTATAATCTGGACTGTACTTTAGTCTATAGTCTGCATTATAGTTTAGTCCATATTCTGGACTATGTTCTATTCTATAGTCTGGAGTATAGTCAAGTCTATAGTCTGGAGTATAGTCAAGTCTATAGTCTGGACTATAGTCAAGTCTATAGTCTGGACTATAGTCTAGCCTATAGTCTGGACTATAGTCTAGTCTATAGTTTGGACTATAATATAGTCTAAAGTCTGGACTATAGTTTAGTCTATAATCTGGACTATGATCTAGTCTATAGTCTGGACTATAGTCTAGTCTATAGTCTGGACTATAGTCTAGTCTATAGCCTGGACTTTAGTCTAGTCTATAGTCTGGACTATAGTCTAGTCTATAGCCTGGACTTTAGTCTAGTCTATAGTCTGGACTATAATATAGTCTAAAGTCTGGACTATAGTCTAGTCTATAGTCTGGACTATAGTCTAGTCTATAGTCTGGACTATAGTCTAGTCTATAGCCTGGACTATAGTCTAGTCTATAGCCTGGACTATAGTCTAGTCTATAGTCTGGACTATAATATAGTCTTAAGTCTGGACTATAGTCTAGTCTATAGTCCGGACTATAGTCTAGTCTATGGTCTAGACTATAGTCTAGTCTATAGTCTGGGCTATAGTCTAGTCTATAATCTGACTATAGTCTAGTCTATATTCTGGACTATAGTCTAGTCTGTATTCTGTACTATAGTCTAGTCTTTAGTCAGGACTATAGTATAGTCTATAGTTTGGACTATAGTCTAGTCTATATTCTAGACTATATTCTATTCTATAGTCTGGACTATAGTCTAGACTATTGTCTGGACTCTAGTTTAGTCTATAATCTGGACTATAGTCTGGACTATAGTCTAGTCTATAGTCTGGACTATAGTCTAGTATATAGTCTGGACTATAGTCTGGACCATAGTCTAGTCTACAGTCTGGACTATAGTCTGGACTATAGTCTGTACTATAGTCTAGTCTATAGTCTGGACTATAGTCTAGTCTATAGTCTGGACTATAGTCTAGTCTATAGTCTGGGCTATAGTCTGGACTATAGTCTAGTCAATAGTCCAGACAATAGTCTAGTCTATAGTCCAGACTATAGTCCAGACTATAGTCTAGTCTATAGTCCTGACTATAGTCCAGACTATAGTCTAGTCTATAGTCCAGACTATAGTCTAGTCTATAGTCCAGACTATAGTCCAGACTATAGTCCAGACTATAGTCCAGACTATAGTCTAGTCTATAGTCCAGACTACAGTCCAGACTATAGTCTAGTCTATAGTCCAGACTACAGTCCAGACTATAGTCTAGTCTATAGTCCAGACTATAGTCTAGTCTATAATCTATTATATAGTCTGGACTATAGTATAGTCAATAGTCTGGACTAAACTATAGTCTATAATCTGGACTATAGTCTAGTCTATAGTCTGGACTATAGTCTAGTCTATTGCCTGGACTATAGTCTAGTCTATTGTCTGGACTATAGTCCAGTCTATAGTCTGGAATATAGTCTAGTCTATAGCCTGGACTATAGACTATTCTATAGTCTGGACTATAGTCTAGTCTATAGTCTCGACTATAGTCTAGTCTATAGTCTGGACTATAGTCTAGTCTATAGTCTGGACTATAGTCTAGTCTATAGTCTGGACTATAGTCTAGTCTATAGTCTGGACTATAGTCTAGTCTATGGTCTGGACTATAGTCTAGTCTATGGTCTGGACTATAGTCTAGCCTATAGTCGGGACTATCTTCTAGTCTATACTCTTGACTATAGTCTACACTCTGGAGTATGTCAAGTCTATAGTCTGGACTATAGTCAAGTCTATATGTTGAACTATAGTCTAGTCTATAGTTTGGACTATAGTCTAGTATGTAGTCTGGACTGAAGTCTAGTCTATAATGTGGAATATAGTCATTTCCATAGTCTAGACAATAGTCGAACATATAGTCTGGTCTATAGTTTAATCAATAGTTTAGACTAAAGTTCAGCCTATAGACTGGTCTATAGCTTAGTCTTATCTCTTGTCTGTACTATACAACTCCCAATATTAAAAAAGAAAACTATTTCCCTCACACTTTATTAACGAATTTTATACAACCGAATATCCATGATCCCAAAGAGTGTCACTTTCCATTCAAATTACATTTAAATCTCGAAATGTAAATAGTACGTTTTTTTCCACTATTCAATTTGGGTTACGAAAATGTGATAAATAATAGTATTCAAATAGACACTCACTCTATAATAACATTTGAATATAACTAAACAAATAAATACAGTTTTCTAAATAAACAACAAAATAAACCCAAAAGAAATATTGGCCAGGAAAAAAGGTAAAAAAATGTATATGTATTGCATAAAAGTCATTTGAATTGAATAACTAACAGGTGAGTGGAAAAGGTTATTGCAAGGATTCGAAGAATATTAGATGAGCTACAATATTGTTTTAAAAATAACTTTAAAAAGATAACACTTACAAACAATTAGACCTTGTCCAGTGGCTAGACTTCTGTTTATAACAAAAACCTTCGATTTCTTCCGGCATATGCTTTTTGTGTCACATGCTTTTGCGATTGACACAAATTTGACCCTGATTTATAGGTATGTATCTAGAAACGAAGTAGTAGCTCCTTAACTTGGTCGTTGTTTATCTAAACCACTACAATTTTTTTATATATAAATGTAGTACGTGCATAATTTAGTCCCCTGTCAATAATAAAAGTCTATAAAACTAGTTGTCAAATTTTATACTGGAATCCATAAAAAAATGTGACAAAACTAAAGCAACAGCAAAAAGGCAAATAAAAAATAAATGAAATAAACAAAATTTTATAGTTTATTTTTATACAATTCTTTTTGGGCAAAATAACTGCATAAACACATTTTCCAGCGAAAATCGAATAACTACAAAAAATTTCATTGCCCAAAAAAATCCATAAAAATAGTACGAGAATTTTAGCGGTAGAATCAGTTATATTTAGGCTTCAACTTAAAGGTTGCAAAAAATGAACATCGGTTATTTTCAATTGAGATGTAGACTATAGCCTAGACTATATAGTCGTAACGTAGACTACATTTCAAACTAGAATGTAGCTCATACTATAGACTAGATCCTAAGTACTGACCAGAATATGGACCAGAGCATATTCCCAACTGAATACCAGACTCTAAAATAGACCATAGTCTAGTTTAGAGTCTCCAGACTATAGTCCAGATAATAGCCTAAACCTATATAGACTAGACTGTAGATTAAACTATGGCTCGGAAGGTAAATAAGACTATAGTCCCGACTTTAGAATAGATTACACTATAGTTCAGAATATAGAATAAACTATAGTCAAAAGAATAGAATAGACTATGATCCAGACTACAGACTAAACCATAACCAAGACTATTGCTCAGACTATAGAATACCTCAAAGTCCAGACTATACACTAGATTATAGTTTAGCCTATAGACTAGACTATAGTCCTGACTATAGTCCAGACTATAGACTAGACTATAGTCCAGACTATAATCCAGACTATAGTCCAGACTATAGACTAGACTATATTCCTATGCATACACTAGACTATAGTCCAGAGTACAGAATAGGCTTTATTCCATAGTACAGGCTAGGCTATAGTACAGAGTAAAGGCTATTTACAGTCTTGACAATAGACTAGGCTATAGTCCAGATTATTGTCTAGGCTATAATCTTGAAAATAGACAAGGCTATAGTCCTGACAATAGACTACGCAATAGTGCCAACAATAGACTAGGCTATAGTCCAGACTATAGACTAGTCTATAGTCCAGACTATAGACTAGACTATAATCCATACTATAAACTAGACTATAGTCCAGACTATAGACTAGACTATAGTCCAGACTATAGACTAGACTATTGTCCAGACTATAGCCTAGACTATTGTCCAGACTATAGGCTATTGTCAAGCCAGACTAAAGACTAGACCATAGTCCAGATTATAGACTAGACTATAGTCCAGACTATAGAGTAGACTATAGTCCAGACTATAGACTAGACTATAGTCCAGACTATAGACTAGACTACAGTCCAGACTATAGACTAGACTACAGTCCAGACTATAGACTAGGCTATAGTCCAGACTATAGACTAGACTATAGTCCAGACTATAGACTAGACTATAGTCCAGACTATAGACTAGACTATAGTCCAGACTATAGACTAGACTATAGTCCAGACTATAGACTAGACTATAGTCCAGACTATAGACTAGACTATAGTCCAGACTATAGACTAGACTATAGTCCAGACTATAGACTAGACTATAGTCCAGACTATAGACTAGACTATAGTTCAGACTATAGTCCAGACTATAGACTTGAATATAGTCCAGACTATAGACTAGAATATAGTCCAGACTATAGACTAGACTATAGTCCAGACTATAGTCCAGACTATAGTCCAGACTATAGTCCAGACTATAGACTAGACTATAGACTAGACTATAGTCCAGACTATAGACTAGACTATAGTCCAGACTATAGACTAGACTATAGTCCAGACTATAGACTAGACTATAGTCCAGACTATAGACTAGATAGTAGTCTAGACTATAGTCCAAACTATAGACTAAATAGTAGTCTAGTCTATCATATGGTCTCTTGTTTGGTCTATAGTCTCAACTGGTCCATAGTATGCAAAATGAAAAAAAGTTTGCAAGTATTGAACAGACTTTTTGAGTATATGAATATACACACACACACTCACACACATACTACTGCAGCAACAACTGAAAATATTGAATAAATGAAAAATATTTTTAGAAGATGTCACAAAAAATAATAATGGGGTCAACAATGGCACGACAGTCAATGTTAAATTGTTTGATACTAAACAACAAAAATATTAACGAATTTGTTGCTATTGGAAATGTATATTCAAATTTGCTATATGTATATGTATTTTAATAAATCAACAATAAGTCAGAGTTGCTTAAAGGGTGAATTTTAGGGAGGCCTTTGAAAGACGTGAAGAAATAAATGGCATTTAGACAAACTTGAAATGGTCCTTCGCACCCAACTAGGTATTTATATAATTGAAATAGATCACCTGTTGGGAACTTCTGTGGGGTTGTGTTTAAAGATTGTTTTTAAAACTTTTGTGACGTTTATTTTTCTCGTTATATAAAGAGTTAGTGTTGCTGTTCAGTTTTTGTTTTGCTCATAGGACTCGTCTTTCCCTCTTTAGGGAAATTGCTTTTTTAAACGTCATTTTTTTAAAGCAGTTTTCTGTTCGGTTTTCTTGGCATTTTTTGAACTCTTTTTCAGAATTATTTTTATTTTATTGGATTTTGAGTGTTTGTTTTGCGATTTAATCAGGAAGCGAAAGAGAAAACCAAACCGGGTATAATATGTATACCACACACAAACAATTGGAACGCTTGTATTTGTGTGTAGTATGTGCATATGTATGAGTAAATATATTAAATCCAATAATAAGTATTTATCAGAAATATTCAGTTTCAGAGTTTAAACAATTTAAAAATAATTTCCTTAAAATATCTTTAAAATGATTTCAATGAAATTTTAAAATAATATTTTTTGCTTAAAATAATTTTAAGATATTTTTGTCATTTCCTTTTATTTAAAAAAAGGAATTAAATTAAATTTAAAATATTTTAATTGCCATTTTTGTATAGAATCATGTATGTCTTTCAAATACTAAAATACAAACTCCTCATATTACTATTTGAAATAATGAAAAGAAAGAAAAAAACAAAAACTTAATAGAAAATTTCAAAGATTGACACTTTATACACTAAAGATTTGACAAAAGTAGAGAAGTACAACAAATGTATATAGTCATAAAGAGTTATCCAATAAGAACGGTTAGAAGTTAAATATGAATACTCGTTCAAAAATGTGACTTAAGTTACCTATCAGACAGCTAAAGTTAGAACGATTCCTATCTCCTAATATGTTAGAATTTAAGCGATTGTCTTGCTTATATTTCACCTATTGACAGACATTAATTAGTAAAATGGCTTGACTGCCAGAAATTATGAAAATCGATTTGCAATTATTGAAACTCCCTTTTCTCTGTTCAAACTTACATATGTAGGTAAATGTAAATATCTTCATACATGACAAAACTATTCATCAATTTTAAAACACTTTATATGCAAATAAAATTATTATACTACGAGACAAAAGAGAAAGGTAAGGACAGGAAAATGCACGAAGATTTAAAGAGACCTATTTATGGCCTTACGTTCTTAAATATATTTGACACTAGAGTCGACTATTGTCTAGCCTGGTCCATATTCTGGAGTGAACTGTAGTCTATAGACTGGGCTTTATTCTAGTCTATAGTCTGTACTATAGTCTAGTCTACGGTCTGGTCTATAGTCTAGACTATAGTTTAGTCCTACAGTCTGGACGATAGTTTAATCCATGGTCTAGACTATAGTTTACTCCATAGTCTGGACTATAGTCTAGTCTGCAGTCTGGGCTATAGTTTATAGTCTATAGTCTAGTCTATAGTCGGGGCTATAATCTAGCCTATAGTCTAGTCTATAGACTTGTCTACAGTCTGGATCATACTCTAGTCTATAGTCTGGACTCTACTCTAGTATATAGTCTGGACTATACTCTAGTCTATAGTCTATATACTCTATTCTATAGTCTGGACTATACTCTAGTCTATATTCTGGACTATACTCTAGTCTATAGTCTGAACTACAGTCTAATCTATAGTCTATACTATACTTTAGTCTATAGTCTGTACTACAGTCTAGTCTATAGTCTGTACTATAGTCTAGTCTATAGTCTGTACAACAGTCTAGTCTATAGTCTGCACAATAGTCTGTACTATAGTCTGTGCTATAGTCTGGACTAAAGTCTAGCCTAGACGATATTCTAGTCCAACTATGTCTGCACTGTAGTCTGGTCAAGGGTCTGGACTATAATATAGTCTATAGAGTCGACTATAGTCTAGTCTATAATCTGGATTATAGCCTAGTCTATAGTCTGGGCTATAATCACGTCCATAGCAGTCTATGCTATAATGTAGTCCATAGTCTGTACTATATTCTAGAATAGACGGGTCTATAGTCTGGGCTATTCCTTACTCTATAGTCCAAACTATAGTCTGGACTATATTCTAGTCTACAGACTAGACTTTAGTCTATTCTATAGACCAGACTTTAGTCTAGTCTATATAGTCTATAGTCTGGACTTTGGTTTAGTCTATAGACAGGGCTAAATATTGGACTAAAGTCTTGCCTATAGTCTGGACTATAGTCTAGTCTATAGTCTGGACAAAGGTCTGGGCTATAGTCTAGTCTATAGTCTGGACTATAGCCTAGTCTATAGTCTGGACTATAGTCTAGTCTACAGTCTGGACAATAGTCTAGTCTGTAGTCTGGACTATAGTCTAGTCTATAGCCTGGACTATAATCTAGTCTGGACTATATATTAATCTATAGTCTGGACTATATATTAGCCTAGAGTCTGGACTATAGTCTGGACTAAAGTCTGGACTATTGTCTAGTCTATAGTCTAGACTATATTCTAGCCTATAGTCTGGACTATACTTTAGTCTATAGTCTGGCCTATAGTCTAGTCTATTGTCTGGACTATAGTCTAGTTTATAGTCTGGACTATAGTATAGTTTATAGTCTGGACTATACTCTAGTTTATAGTCTAGTTTACAGTCTGGACTATAGTCTAGTCTATAGTCTGCACTGTAGTCTAGTCTATAGCCTGCGCTGTAGTCTAGTCTATAGCCTGCACTGTACTTTAGTCTACAGTCTGGACGGTAGTCTAGTTTAAATTCGGGACTATAGTCTAGTCCACATTCTGGACTACAACTAATCTCAGCTATAGTATAATCTATAATATGGACTATATTCTAGTCTATAGTCTAGTCTGTAGTCTAGTCTATAGTTTGAACTATAGTATGGACTATAGTCTGGACTATAGTCTAGACTATAGTATAGACTATTGTCTGTACTATAGTCTAGTCTATAGTCTGGACTATAGTCTAGTCTATAGTCTGGACTATAGTCTAGTCTAGTCTAGTCTATAGTCTGGACTATAGTCTAGCCTGTAGTCTAGTCTAGTCTATGATCCAGTCTATAGTCTGGACTATAGTCTAGTCTATAGTCTGGACTATAGTCTAGTCTATAGTCTGGACTATAGTCTAGTCTATAGTCTGGACTATAGTCTAGTCTATAGTCTGGACTATAGTCTAGTCTATAGTCTGGACTATAGTCTAGTCTATAGTCTGGACTATAGTCTAGTCTATAGTCTGGACTATAGTCTAGTCTATAGTCTGGACTATAGTCTTTACTATAGTGCTTCTATAGTCTGGACTATAATATAGTGTATAGTCTGGACTATGGCCTATTGTTTGTACTAGCTATAGTTAGGAACGTAGTCTAGTCTATAAGCAGGACTATACTCTAGTATATAGTCTGGACTATAGTTTAGTATATAGTCTGGGCTGTTTTCTAGTGTGTAATCTTGACTGTAGTCTAAGTTATAGTACTATATATTCTATAGTCTGGACTATAGTGTAGTCTATAGTCTGAACTATAGTCTAGTCTGCAGCCTAGTCTAGCGTATAGTCTGGACTATGTCCTATCCTATTGTCTGTAGTACCATTTTCGTTATCCTGCAAAGTATAACAGAGAAGAATTTAAATCGTATTATCAATATGTTGAACTACAAAATGACAAAAAACACAAATTTTGAAACAAAAGACAACTTTATACTTTTTCTCTTCCTCAGTAAAACAATTTCGGAAAAACTTCTACACAAAATTGACAAAGTCATAGATAGGAGGAGTAAATTTGATTTGTTAAGTCAAGTGTTATGGAAATAAAAGAAAATGAAAAATGAAATGAAGAAAATACAAATGAAATTTCATATAAAGAAAATTAAATTGATAAAAAAAGGCAGTTTGAAAATCAATAACATGTATGAGGGCTTTGTGGGTCATGTGTTCGTAATGGAATCAAATGATTTTATAAAAAAAAACTAAATTTAACCCATTTCCTTAAAAGCAGCTAGTAGAGGGGAGTTTTCATTTATATTAATTTTATTTACCAAGTCTTTGTTAAACTGTTTTTTTGTAGATTTTATTATGACTTATGTCATAATTTTTTTATTGTTATTTTTTTATTATTATTTTTTCAATAACATTTTTATTTTGCCAACATTTTATTCTCGTAACAAATCATTACGGGACGACTACAAAGAAACAGTAAAAATATGAAATGTTTTTGAAAGGAACCGAGTTGGAGGAAAAAAAAATTATTAAAAACAATAAATCTACTGTACAACCTTTTAAGGCAACTTGTCTATTGCCTCAGACAGTCATAACAATATTTTTTATTATTCTATTTTTTTTTTTTAATTTTATTTACTTTATTATGAATTATATATAATATTTTATGCGCAACATTTCGTTTCTCTTAAATATGACAAAGCATTCTGTGGTCATATTTAGTTAGTATTTGTTTGGCGCTTTTTTTCTAACTGTAATTGCACTTTTACTCCATTTGAGTTTGCAAATGTTTTCTTGGGTCAAAATCCGGTAAAATATAAACAGCACTAGTTACGTAACTACTTACTCGTGCTATATTTAATTAAATCTGTTTAATTGTGTACTAAATTTTTACTATTTATGTCTCTAATACATTTAAAACAATAGAGCCCAATTTGTTTACAATTAGTAGAAATATAACCATTTAATTAAATTAATTTCTTTTAAATTAATTTGTATATTGTGTATCACTTTACCGACATTGCAATTTGATTTAATTTAATTGTTCTTATTTAGTAATTGTTAAATGATACAAAGGAATGAATTCATTACGAAGAAAGTAAAAATACAATCGTTTTACCTAGACTAGAGTCTATAGTCTAGTCTATAGTCTAGTCTATAGTCTAGTCTATAGTCTAGTCTATAGTCTAGTCTATAGTCTAGTCTATAGTCTAGTCTATAGTCTAGTCTATAGTCTAGTCTATAGTCTAGTCTATAGTCTAGTCTATAGTCTAGTCTATAGTCTAGTCTATAGTCTAGTCTATAGTCTAGTCTATAGTCTAGTCTATAGTCTAGTCTATAGTCTAGTCTATAGTCTAGTATATAGTCTAGTCTATAGTCTAGTCTATAGTCTAGTCTATAGTCTAGTCTATATTCTAGTCTATAGTCTAGTCTATAGTCTAGTCTATTGTCTAGTCTATAGTCTAGTCTATAGTCTAGTCTATAGTCTAGTCTATAGTCTAGTCTATAGTCTAGTCTATTGTCTAGTCTTATAGTCTAGTCTATAGTCTAGTCTATAGTTCTAGTCTATAGTCTAGTCTAGTCTAGTCTATAGCCTAGTCTATAGCCTAGTCTAGTCTATAGTCTAGTCTAGTCTAGTCTAGTCTAGTCTAGTCTAGTCTATAGTCTAGTCTATAGTCTAGTCTATGTCTAGTCTAGTCTATAGTCTAGTCTATAGTCGTCTATAGTCTAGTCTATAGTTAGTCTATAGTCTAGTCTATAGTCTAGTCTATAGTCTAGTCTATAGTCTAGTCTATAGTCTAGTCTATAGTCTAGTCTATAGTCTAGTCTATAGTCTAGTCTATAGTCTAGTCTATAGTCTAGTCTATAGTCTAGTCTATAGTAGTCTAGTCTAGGATAGTCTAGTCTATAGTCTAGTCTATAGTCTAGTCTATAGTCTAGTCTATAGTCTAGTCTATAGTCTAGTCTATAGTCTAGTCTATAGTCTAGTCTATAGTCTAGTCTATAGTCTAGTCTATAGTCTAGTCTATAGTCTAGTCTATAGTCTAGTCTATAGTCTAGTCTATAGTCTAGTTATAGTCTAGTCTATAGTCTAGTCTATAGTCTAGTCTAGTCTATAGTCTAGTCTATAGTCTAGTCTATAGTCTAGTCTATAGTCTAGTCTATAGTCTAGTCTATAGTCTAGTCTATAGTCTAGTCTATAGTCTAGTCTATAGTCTAGTCTATAGTCTAGTCTATAGTCTAGTCATAGTCTAGTCTATAGTCTAGTCTATAGTCTAGTCTATAGTCTAGTCTATAGTCTAGTCTATAGTCTAGTCTATAGTCTAGTCTATAGTCTAGTCTATAGTCTAGTCTATAGTCTAGTCTATAGTCTAGTCTATAGTCTAGTCTATAGTCTAGTCTATAGTCTAGTCTATAGTCTAGTCTATAGTCTAGTCTATAGTCTAGTCTATAGTCTAGTCTATAGTCTAGTCTATAGTCTAGTCTATAGTCTAGTCTATAGTCTAGTCTATAGTCTAGTCTATAGTCTAGTCTATAGTCTAGTCTATAGTCTAGTCTATAGTCTAGTCTACAGTCTAGTCTATAGTCTAGTCTATAGTCTAGTCTATAGTCTAGTCTACAGTCTACTCTATAGTCTAGTCTATAGTCTAGTCTATAGTATAGTCTATAGTCCAGTCTATAGTCTAGTTTATAGTCTATTCTATAGTCTAGTCTATAGTCTAGTCTATAGTCTAGTCTATAGTCTAGTCTACAGTCTAGTCTATAGTCTAGTCTATAGTCTAGTCTATAGCATAGTCTATAGTCCAGTCTATAGTCCAGTTTATAGTCTAGTCTATAGTCTAGTCTATAGTCTAGTCTATAGTCTAGTCTATAGTCTAGTCTATAGTCCAGTCTATGGTCTAGTCTAGTCTAGTCTATAGTCTAGTCTATAGTCTAGTCTATAGTCTAGTCTATAGTCTAGTCTATAGTCTAGTCTATAGTCTAGTCTATAGTCTAGTCTATAGTCTAGTCTATAGTCTAGTCTATAGTCTAGTCTATAGTCTAGTCTATAGTCTAGTCTATAGTCTAGTCTATAGTCTAGTCTATAGTCTAGTCTATAGTCTAGTCTATAGTCTAGTCTATAGTCTAGTTCTATAGTCTAGTCTATAGTCTAGTCTATAGTCTAGTCTATAGTCTAGTCTATAGTCTAGTCTATAGTTCTAGTCTATAGTCTAGTCTATAGTCTAGTCATAGTCTAGTCTATAGGCTAGTCTATAGTCTAGTCTATAGTCTAGTCTATAGTCTAGGTCTATTGTCTAGTCTATAGTTGCTAGTCTATAGTCTAGGTCTATAGTCTAGTCCTATAGTCTAGTCTATAGGTCTAGTCCATAGTATAGTCTATAGTCTAGTCCTATAGTCTAGTCTATTGTCTAGTCTATAGTCTAGTCTATAGTCTAGTCTATAGTCTAGTCTATAGTCTAGTCTATAGTCTAGTCTATTGTCCTAGGTCTATAGTCTAGTCTGATAGTCTAGTCTATAGTCTAGTCCTATAGTCTATCTAGCCTAGTCTAGTCTATAGTCCTAGTCGATAGTCTAGTCTATAGTCTAATCTGTAGCCTAGTCTAGTCTATAGTCCTAAGTCTCTAGTCTAGTCTATAGTAGTCCAGTCTATAGTCTAGTCTAGTCTAGTCTATAGTCTAGTCTATAGTCTAGTCTAGTCTAGTCATAGTCTAGTCTATAGTCTAGTCTATAGTCTAGTCTATAGTCTAGTCTATAGTCTAGTCTATAGTCTAGTCTATAGTCTAGTCTATAGTCTAGTCTATAGTCTAGTCTATAGTCTAGTCTATAGTCTAGTCTATAGTCTAGTCTATAGTTAGATAGTCTAGTCTATAGTCTAGTCTATAGTCTAGTCTATAGTCTAGTCTATAGTCTAGTCTATAGTCTAGTCTATAGTCTAGTCTATAGTCTAGTCTATAGTCTAGTCTATAGTCTAGTCTATAGTCTAGTCTATAGTCTAGTCTATAGTCTAGTCTATAGTCTAGTCTATAGTCTAGTCTATAGTCTAGTCTATAGTCTAGTCTATAGTCTAGTCTATAGTCTAGTCTATAGTCTAGTCTATAGTCTAGTCTATAGTCTAGTCTATAGTCTAGTCTATAGTCTAGTCTATAGTCTAGTCTTAGTCTAGTCTCTATAGTCTAGTCTATAGTCTAGTCTATAGTCAAGTCTATAGTCTAGTCTATAGTCTAGTCTATAGTCTAGTCTATAGTCTAGTCTATAGTCTAGTCTATAGTCTAGTCTATAGTCTAGTCTATAGTCTAGTCTATAGTCTAGTCTATAGTCTAGTCTATAGTCTAGTCTATAGTCTAGTCTATAGTCTAGTCTATAGTCTAGTCTATAGTCTAGTCTATAGTCTAGTCTATAGTCTAGTCTATAGTCTAGTCTATAGTCTAGTCTATAGTCTAGTCTATAGTCTAGTCTATAGTCTAGTCTATAGTCTAGTCTATAGTCTAGTCTATAGTCTAGTCTATAGTCTAGTCTATAGTCTAGTCTATAGTCTAGTCTATAGTCTAGTCTACAGTCTAGTCTATAGTCTAGTCTATAGTCTAGTCTATAGTCTAGTCTACAGTCTACTCTATAGTCTAGTCTATAGTCTAGTCTATAGTATAGTCTATAGTCCAGTCTATAGTCTAGTTTATAGTCTATTCTATAGTCTAGTCTATAGTCTAGTCTATAGTCTAGTCTATAGTCTAGTCTACAGTCTAGTCTATAGTCTAGTCTATAGTCTAGTCTATAGCATAGTCTATAGTCCAGTCTATAGTCCAGTTTATAGTCTAGTCTATAGTCTAGTCTATAGTCTAGTCTATAGTCTAGTCTATAGTCTAGTCTATAGTCCAGTCTATGGTCTAGTCTATAGTCTAGTCTATAGTCTAGTCTATAGTCTAGTCTATGTCTAGTCTATAGTCTAGTCTATAGTCTAGTCTATAGTCTAGTCTATAGTCTAGTCTATAGTCTAGTCTATAGTCTAGTCTATAGTCTAGTCTATAGTCTAGTCTATAGTCTAGTCTATAGTCTAGTCTATAGTCTAGTCTAGTCTAGTCTATAGTCTAGTCTATAGTCTAGTCTATAGTCTAGTCTATAGTCTAGTCTATAGTCTAGTCTATAGTCTAGTCTATAGTCTAGTCTATAGTCTAGTCTATAGTCTAGTCTATAGTCTAGTCTATAGTCTAGTCTATAGTCTAGTCTATAGTCTAGTCTATAGTCTAGTCTATAGTCTAGTCTATAGTCTAGTCTATAGTCTAGTCTATAGTCTAGTCTATAGTCTAGTCTATAGTCTAGTCTATTGTCTAGTCTATAGTCTAGTCTATAGTCTAGTCTATAGTCTAGTCTATAGTCTAGTCTATTGTCTAGTCTATAGTCTAGTCTATAGTCTAGTCTATTGTCTAGTCTATAGTCTAGTCTATAGTCTAGTCTATAGTCTAGTCTATAGTCTAGTCTATAGTCTAGTCTATTGTCTAGTCTATAGTCTAGTCTATAGTCTAGTCTATAGTCTAGTCTATAGTCTAGCCTAGTCTAGTCTATAGTCTAGTCTATAGTCTAGTCTATAGTCTAGTGTAGCCTAGTCTAGTCTATAGTCTAGTCTATAGTCTAGTCTATAGCCTAGTCTAGTCTATAGTCTAGTCTAGTCTAGTCTAGTCTAGTCTATAGTCTAGTCTAGTCTATAGTCTAGTCTATAGTCTAGTCTATAGTCTAGTCTATAGTCTAGTCTATAGTCTAGTCTATAGTCTAGTCTATAGTCTAGTCTATAGTCTAGTCTATAGTCTAGTCTATAGTCTAGTCTATAGTCTAGTCTATAGTCTAGTCTATAGTCTAGTCTATAGTCTAGTCTATAGTCTAGTCTATAGTCTAGTCTATAGTCTAGTCTATAGTCTAGTCTATAGTCTAGTCTATAGTCTAGTCTATAGTCTAGTCTATAGTCTAGTCTATAGTCTAGTCTATAGTCTAGTCTATAGTCTAGTCTATAGTCTAGTCTATAGTCTAGTCTATAGTCTAGTCTATAGTCTAGTATAGTCTATAGTCTAGTCTATAGTCTAGTCTATAGTCTAGTCTATAGTCTAGTCTATAGTCTAGTCTATAGTCTAGTCTATAGTCTAGTCTATAGTCTAGTCTATAGTCTAGTCTATAGTCTAGTCTATAGTCTAGTCTATAGTCTAGTCTATAGTCTAGTCTATAGTCTAGTCTATAGTCTAGTCTATAGTCTAGTCTATAGTCTAGTCTATAGTCTAGTCTATAGTCTAGTCTATAGTCTAGTCTATAGTCTAGTCTATAGTCTAGTCTATAGTCAAGTCTATAGTCTAGTCTATAGTCTAGTCTATAGTCTAGTCTATAGTCTAGTCTATAGTCTAGTCTATAGTCTAGTCTATAGTCTAGTCTATAGTCTAGTCTATAGTCTAGTCTATAGTCTAGTCTATAGTCTAGTCTATAGTCTAGTCTATAGTCTAGTCTATAGTCTAGTCTATAGTCTAGTCTATAGTCTAGTCTATAGTCTAGTCTATAGTCTAGTCTATAGTCTAGTCTATAGTCTAGTCTATAGTCTAGTCTATAGTCTAGTCTACAGTCTAGTCTATAGTCTAGTCTATAGTCTAGTCTATAGTATAGTCTATAGTCCAGTCTATAGTCTAGTTTATAGTCTAGTCTATAGTCTAGTCTATAGTCTAGTCTATAGTCTAGTCTATAGTCTAGTCTACAGTCTAGTCTATAGTCTAGTCTATAGTCTAGTCTATAGTATAGTCTATAGTCCAGTCTATAGTCTAGTTTATAGTCTAATCTATAGTCTAGTCTAAAGTCTAGTCTATAGTCTAGTCTATAGTCTAGTCTATAGTCTAGTCTATAGTCTAGTCTATAGTCTAGTCTATAGTCCAGTCTATGGTCTAGTCTATAGTCTAGTCTATAGTCTAGTCTATAGTCTAGTCTAGTCTAATCTAATCTAGTCTATAGTCTATCTATAGTCTAGTTTATAGTCTAGTCTATAGTCTAGTCTATAGTCTAGTCTATAGTCTAGTCTATGATCTAGCCTATACCCTAGTCTATAGTCTAGTCTATAGTCAAGTCTATAGTCTAGTCTATAGTCTAGTCTATAGTCTAGTCTATAGTCTAGTCTATAGTCTAGTCTATAGTCTAGTCTATAGTTAAGTCTATAGTCAAGTCTAGACTATAACTAGACTTTTAGTTAGACTATTGACTAGACTATAAATTATTCTACTTATTACTACGTGGTCTAGTTATCAAAACTTTATAAGTTAGAAAAAGTACAAAAAAAGTGTGGGTGTAGGTACCGCGTTATTTACAATATCAAAAAGCACTAAAGTACTGAATTTTCCATGCCTGGTTATGTCGTTGAAGTCGTTTCTCAAAGACTTTTCATGTGATGCTATATTTGCATATGTTTTTTCAACTTTTTTATCTAATGATTCAACTCACCAAAGATTGACGTTCGGACAAACAAAAAAAAAAAAAAAAAACAAGCTAAATTTTAATTTTCGGTGCTCACATCAGCAACTTCTATTTGGGGCGACCCTAATGTACACGTGTTATCATATACATATTTATGTAGATATTTATTATGATTTACCTTTAGTTTTGTTGTTGTCGCCTTTGCCTTCTCATATTTCACAGCATTCTTTCATCTACTGCTTCCTTCTTTTTACTTCATCAAATAATTTTAAGAACAATAACAACAACATATCAGTGCTTTACAAACATATACCCCCTCTTACACTCCAACTAACCATCGCTCACTCACTCTTTCGTCAATGTCTGCTTACGAATGGCCATGGAAACTAAAAAACACAACTACCGCCTTCTAACAATTGCATTTGCAAATTACATTTTCTTAATTTTTTAACACTTTTTTCACTAATTTCTAAAACATTTTTTATAAATATTTTATATACACATATAACCTAACATTTCTTTAATACTATACAACAAAAATATTTTATTATTAACAATTAATTAACATTTTAGCTTAATTTAAACAGAGCCATTAACACTAAAACGAACCGAACACTTTAGAAATTTTAAGAAAACTAAAGAAATAGAACAATAACGAAAGTATGCATGCATCACTTGTTGGAGTTGTTGTTATTGTTATTAGGCTTTTGCTCTTAAAAATGAATACATACTAATAATAACAACAACAATGACAATGACATTTTCTATTACCATTTGTTCCTTTAGTTTTTTTATTGCTCTTCCTCTTTAGTTTTCTACAAATTTCTAAAGTGTTTTGTTGTTTAGAGTTAATCGTTCTGTTGAAATTAATCTAGTGTGTTAATTAATTGTGTTATTATTTAAATATTTTTATTGGAAATTGTTAATAAATGTTGCTATAGAAAAATAAATTATTAAATTAAATGATTAGACTAAAAAATGTGTTTTTAGCAAATATGCAATGGAATTTTGCTAGGCCGTACGCTTTTCGGTATTTTGTCGGGCTATTCGTTTTGTTAAGTGATGAGAAAGTGTTTATCCAAAGACTTGGTAGGAGAGAGGTAATACTATTTTGGGAAGCAAGGGAATAAGCGGAACAAAATATCTTTATTTTTGCAACAACAACAAAAGGTGAGTGATATGAAATGGTTGTTTTTTACTTTATTAAACCTTGTTGTTACAATAATATAACATTCGAGAAAATGCAACCAGTGTTGCCCTTTCAGAGATTTTGGGATTAAAATTTTTTATAAAATACGAAATTATTTTACATAAATTTTTTTTAAAATCTTTTCGAAGGCAAACAATTGGAATACATCTAAATCAGGCTTGGAAAATTCAATACTTTAGTACTTTTTGTTATCGAAAACCACAAGCGGAACTGAACTAGAACTAAACTAGAACTGAACTAGAACTGAACTAGAACTGAAACTAGAACTGAACTAGAACTGAACTAGAACTGAACTAAAACTGAACTAGAACTGAACTAGAACTGAACTAGAACTGAACTAGAACTAGAACTGAACTAGAACTGAACTAGAACTGAGACTAGAACTAGAACTGAACTAGAACTGAACTAGAACTGAACTAGAACTAGAACTGAACTAGAAACTGAACTAGAACTGAACTAGAACTAGAACTGAACTAGAACTGAACTAGAACTAGAACTGAACTAGAAACTAGAACTGAACTAGAAACTGAACTAGAACTGAACTAGAACTGAACTAGAACTGAACTAGAACTGAACTAGAACTGAACTAGAACTGAACTAGAACATGAACTAGAACTGAACTAGAACTGAACTAGAACTGAACTAGACTGAACTAGAACTGACTAGAACTGAACTAGAACTGAACTAGAACTGAACTAGAACTGAACTAGAAACTGAACTAGAACTGAACTAGAACTGAACTAGAACTGAACTAGAACTGAACTAGAACTGAACTAGAACTGAACTAGAACTGACTAGAACTGAACTAGACTAACTAGAACTGAACTAGAACTGAACTAGAACTGAACTAGAACTGAACTAGAACTGAACTAGAACTGAACTAGAACTGAACTAGAACTGAACTAGAACTGACTAGAACTGAACTAGAACTGAAACTAGACTGAACTAGAACTGAACTAGAACTGAACTAGAACTGAACTAGAACTGAACTAGAACTGGAACTAGACTGAACTAGAACTGAACTAGAACTGAACTAGAACTGAACTAGAACTGACTAGAACTGAACTAGAACTGAACTAGAACTGAAACTAGAACTAACTAGAACTGAACTAGAACTGAACTAGAACTGAACTAGAACTGAACTAGAACTGAACTAGAACTGAACTAGAACTGAACTAGAACTGAACTAGAACTGAACTAGAACTGAACTAGAACTGAACTAGAACTGAACTAGAACTGAACTAGAACTGAACTAGAACTGAACTAGAACTGAACTAGAACTTAACTAGAACTGAACTAGAACTGAACTAGAACTGAACTAGAACTGAACTAGAACTGAACTAGAACTGAACTAGAACTGAACTAGAACTGAACTAGAACTAGAACTGAACTAGAACTAGAACTAGAACTGAACTAGAACTGAACTAGAACTACAAATGAACTAGAACTGAACTAGAACTGAACTAGAACTGAACTAGAACTGAACTAGAACTGAACTAGAACTGAACTAGAACTGAACTAGAACTGAACTAGAACTGAACTAGAACTGAACTAGAACTGAACTAGAACTGAACTAGAACTGAACTAGAACTGAACTAGAACTGAACTAGAACTGAACTAGAACTGAACTAGAACTGAAACTAGAACTGAACTAGAACTGAACTAGAACTGAACTAGAACTGAACTAGAACTGAACTAGAACTGAACTAGAACTGAACTAGAACTGAACTAGAACTGAACTAGAACTGAACTAGAACTGAACTAGAACTGAACTAGAACTGAACTAGAACTGAACTAGAACTGAACTAGAACTGAACTAGAACTGAAACTTAGAACTGAACTAGAACTGAACTAGAACTGAACTAGAACTGAACTAGAACTGAACTAGAACTGAACTAGAACTGAACTAGAACTGAACTAGAACTGAACTAGAACTGAACTAGAACTGAACCTAGAACTGAACTAGAACTGAACTAGAACTGAACTAGAACTGAACTAGAACTGAACCTAGAACTGAACTAGAACTGAACTAGAACTGAACTAGAACTGAACTAGAACTAGAACTGAACTAGAACTGAACTAGAACTGAACTAGAACTGAACTAGAACTGAACTAGAACTGAACTAGAACTGAACTAGAACTGAACTAGAACTGAACTAGAACTGAACTAGAACTGAACTAGAACTGAACTAGAACTGAACTAGAACTGAACTAGAACTGAACTAAAACTAGAACTGAACTAGAACTGAACTAGAACTGAACTAGAACTGAACTAGAACTGAACTAGAACTGAACTAGAACTGAACTAGAACTGAACTAGAACTGAACTAGAACTGAACTAGAACTGAACTAGAACTGAACTAGAACTGAACTAGAACTAAACTAGAACTGAACTAGAACTGAACTAGAACTGAACTAGAACTGAACTAGAACTGAACTAGAACTGAACTAGAACTGAATTAGAACTGAACTAGAACTGAACTAGAACTGAACTAGAACTGAACTAGAACTGAACTAGAACTGAACTAGAACTGAACTAGAACTGAACTAGAACTGAACTAGAACTAGAACTGAACTAGAACTGAACTAGAACTGAACTAGAACTGAACTAGAACTAGAACTGAACTAGAACTGAACTAGAACTAGAACTAGAACTGAACTAGAACTAGAACTGAACTAGAACTGAACTAGAACTGAACTAGAACTGAACTAGAACTGAACTAGAACTGAACTAGAACTGAACTAGAACTGAACTAGAACTGAAATAGATCTGAACTAGAACTGAACTAAAACTGAACTAGAACTGAACTAACTAACTGAACTAGAACTGAACTAGAACTGAACTAGAACTGAACTAGAACTGAACTAGAACTGAACTAGAACTGAACTAGAACTGAACTAGAACTGAACTAGAACTGAACTAGAACTGAACTAGAACTGAACTAGAACTGAACTAGAACTGAACTAGAACTGAACTAGAACTGAACTAGAACTGAACTAGAACTGAACTAGAACTGAACTAGAACTGAACTAGAACTGAACTAGAACTGAACTAGAACTGAACTAGAACTGAACTAGAACTGAACTAGAACTGAACTAGAACTGAACTAGAACTGAACTAGAACTGAACTAGAACTGAACTAGAACTGAACTAAACTAGAACTGAACTAGAACTGAACTAGAACTGAACTTGAACTGAACTAGAATTAAACTAGAACTGAACTAGAACTGAACTAGAACTGAACTAGAACTAAACTAGAACTGAACTAGAACTGAACTAGAACTGAACTAGAATCGAACTAGAACTGAATTAGAACTTAACTAGAACTAAACTTGAACTGAACTAGAACTAGTTTTGCCTATAGTGAATATTATAGTGTTCACTCGAGATTTTATGTCTGTTATGCAGTGTATGGTCTTGTTCACTATAGATTACAGTTATTTGATTTTCTGTCTTTTTCTATATCCATTAAAAAATTAATAAATTTGCTAAAGCTCTACACGTAGGTGTTAAAAAAAATAATTTCAAATGCTTGAAAATTATTTAAAGTGACTCATGTCTAGTGGGAATTTCTCGCAACTCAGAAGGGAGTAAATGTGACATTTTGATTTCAATACTTAAGTTTTCAATTTGAATTAAACAAATTGCTATAAAACGAAAAACAAATAGATTTAAATATTTGTTAAACAAATAAAGGAAAAAATTTCTTTCATCTCGGGTGTTGAATTTAATATTTTACTAAATTAGTTTAAGCAGAACCAGATAGACAGTTGCTATTTGTGTTAAGTCATTGAAAGAGTTAAGAGTTAATCCGCTACTTCTAACCAATGTAGAGTATCATATGGTCGACAATGTGGAATTCCCGTTTTTACCCACTGTTTTCTTTTTATTGTTATTTGGTGTCGCTGCTGTTTTGTTTGGCTTCTTTGTGTCATTCAAAACCTTTTGGTGGCATCCACAACATTCCCCTATGAGTACTCCTACAGAATTGGAAATTCTGTATGAATACTGGAATAACGTGCAAAGTGTGTGTCTGATATTTACTCTAGAGCTCAATGCTGATTGTTGTCAGTGTATCCTGTTCCTTTAAGTTCAGTTCGGTTTGGTTCTCTTCTCTACTTTGTTTGTTTAAGTGCAGTTGTGTGCACAGAGCTTTGTAATCTTTAACATTTATTTGAAAAACTTAAGAGTGCAATTTAGAATGGCACGAATAGAGGAAAACAATAAAAAGAAACAGGATTACAAGGAAAAGGAAGAGCAATAGGATGGTACTATATAAATATCGCCCACCTATTTCTATATCAATTAAGAGGTCTTCTTAGTTTCAGTTGACAACTGAACAAGGAGCCACTCTAATCTAAACACATGCATATAAACGCTATCTATGTGTATGTGTATGGTCCTTCTTAAATATTAAATGAGATTTGTAAATGACACCAAAAAAAGTGTCGCGAACAAAAAAAAACATACGATTAAATTAAATAAAAATTATTATAATGACTAAACATGAAAAGAAAGATTTTTCAAGAAAAAAAAAAAAACATTCACTTTACAATGAAAATAAAACTTTAGCACCAAGGGGAGAGGAGTTAAGTGGAATTGTTTTTATTTTATTGTGAAACTTTTAAAATGATCACATTATATAATTTAAGAAAAGTGACAGGGAATCTAGAAAACAATCACACTAAAAGAAAACAGTCCAGGCTTAAGGTTATAGTCCAGATATGGACTAATAGAACATACTATAGACCAGACTATAAACTAGATTATAGACTAAACTAAAGACTATATTATAGACGAAACTATATTATCGACTAGACTATAGACTAGACTATAGATTGGACTGTAGACTAGACTATAGACCAGACTTTAGGCAAGACTATAGACTAGACTATAGGCTAAACTGTAGGCTAAACTATAGACTAGACTACAGACTAGACTATAGAGTAGACTACAGACTAGCCCAAAGACTAGACTATAGAGTAGCCTATAGACTAGACTACAGAATAGATGATAGAGTAGACTATAGACTAGAATATACTTAGACTAGATTATAGACCAGACTATAGACTATATACTAGACTATTGACTAGACTATAGACTAGACTATAGACTAGATTATAGACTCGATTATAGACCAGAATATAGACTAGACTATAGACTAGACTATAGACTAGACTATAGACTAGACTATAGACTAGACTATAGACTAGACTATAGACTAGACTATAGACTAGACTATAGACTAGACTATAGACTAGACTATAGACTAGACTATAGACTAGACTATAGACTAGACTATAGACTAGACTATAGACTAGACTATAGACTAGACTATAGACTAGACTATAGACTAGACTATAGACTAGACTATAGACTAGACTATAGACTAGACTATAGACTAGACTATAGACTAGACTATAGACTAGACTATAGACTAGACTATAGACTAGACTATAGACTAGACTATAGACTAGACTATAGACTAGACTATAGACTAGACTATAGACTAGACTATAGACTAGACTATAGACTAGACTATAGACTAGACTATAGTCCAGATTATAGACTAGAGTATAGACTAGACTATAGACTAGTCTATAGACTAGACTATAGTCCAGACTATAGACTAGACTATAGAGCAGATTATAGTGCAGTCTATAGACCAGACTATTGTCGAAACTATAGATCAGACTATAGTCCAGACTATATACTAGACTATGGTCCAGAATATAGTCCAGATTAGACTATAGATTAGTTATAGTCCAGACTATAGACTATACTATAGTGCAGTCTGGACTATAGTCTAGTCTATAGTCTGGACTATAGTCTATAGTCTAGTCTATAGTCTAGTCTATAGACTAGACTATAGTCCAGACTATAGACTAGACTATAGTCCAGACTATAGACTAGACTATAGTCCAGACTATAGACTAGACTATAGTCCAGACTATGGACTGGACTATAGCCCAGACTATAAACCAGACTATAGTCCAGACTATAGACTAGACTATAGTCCAGACTATAGACTAGACTATAATCCAGACTATAGACTAGACTAAAGTCCAGACTATAGACTATACTATAGTTCAGAATATAGACTAAACTGTAGTCCAGAATATAGACTAGACTACAGACTAAACTATAGACTAGACCATATTAGGAAATGTGAGAACTTTAAATAAAATCATAATTTCTACAATGGCGTTATGGTAAAACAACATTTATTCAACACCCACGTGTGACCGCAACTGGACTAAAAGTCAACAATGTCATTTACTGGACTTATCACCCAGGAGAACACAGTAGAACACAAACAAATAACAAACTGAAAATCTGGAAAATTTATGAGAATCGTTTTTCCGGTATTTTAATAATTTGCTTTTTGCAAACCAAAGGAAAACAAACGAATACAATAAAATGGAAAACAAATTGTTTCTTCTTCTTCTTAATATTCTTCTACTTTTCAGTTTTGGTTTTTCTGAAATATATTCCAAGCTCAAACCTTAAGGGAAGACTCTTCACAAATTTATTCATATGACGCTACATAATTCATGGAAGGTTTTTGTTTTTTTAGCGCGATTTTATTTTATTTTTGTTTTTCCTTTTGGCCCCTTTTGTGTGCCAAAAGGATTCCATAGAATTTCTGTAGAATTTCCATGGTATCATTGTTTATGGCAGCAAAATACGCAAAATACAACTTTACGACAAATAACAACAAAAAACCATAACAATAGCAATAACAACAATTTTATATAATGGGTTATTCTTTTATTGCCGCTATTGTTGCTGCTGTTGTTGTTGCTGGTGATGATACTTATTCCATATTTGCTGTGAAGGACTAAAAATGTGAATGAAAGGCAACAGCAAACAAACAGAAAGAAAGTAGAATAAATATAAACATAAACAAAAATAAATTATGGTAAAAATACAATTAACTAAAACATGAACAATACTCACTCATACTTAAACAACGACAACAACAAAATAGTTAAACAAACTTTTTCGGTTGTTGCTGTTCTCTACATAGCATCCCTGCCAAACAACCAAAACGACACCAACAAACAACTGAAAAATGCAAATTATTCAATGGCAACAAATTCATGACAAAATGTCAGAGATTCCCAAACTATGTATATTGGAATACATTAAAAGCAAAACCTGCATCATATTATGGACAACAGGCTGTATAAACTACAGTCTGGACTAATGTCGAATCTATAATCTGAACTAAAGTTTGAACTATAATCTGAACTATAGACTGAACTATAGCTTTAGGCTGGACTATAGTTTAGTCTATAGTCTAGTCTATAGTTTAGTCTATAGTCTGGACTATAGATCAGTCTATATAGTCTGGACTATAGTTTAGACTATATAGTCTGGACTATAGTTTAGCCAATAGTCTGGACTATAGTTTAGTTTATAGTCTGGACTATAGTCTCGGCTATAGTCTCGTCTATAGTCTCGACTATAGTCTTCTCTACATTCTGGACTATAGTCTAGTCTACAATCTGGACAATGGTCTAGACTTTAGTCGGGATTATAGAATAGTATAGTCTATAGCTTGGACTACAGTCTCGACTATAGTCTTCTCTACAGTCCGGACTATAATCTAGTATATAGTATGGACTGTAGTCTAGTCTACAATCTACTTTATTCTAGTCTAGACTATAGTCTGGACTATATTCTAATCTAGACTATAGTCTTGTATGGACTATAGTCTAGTCTGGACTATAGGCTAGTCTGGACTATAGTCTAGTCTGGACTATAGTCTAGTCTGGACTATAGTCTAGTTTGGACTATAGTCTAGTCTGAACTATATTCTAGTCTGAACTATAGTCTAGTCTGGACTATAGTCTTGTCTGGACTATAGTCTAGTCTGGACTATAGTCTAGTCTGGACTATAGTCTAGTCTGGACTATAGTCTAGTCTACAGTCTGAACTATAGTCTAGTCTTTAGTTTGGACTATAGTCTAGTCTATAGTTTGAACTATAGTCTAGTCTATAGTTTGGACTATAGTCTAGTCTATAGTTTGGACTATAGTCTAGTCTATTGTTTTGACTATAGTCTAGTCTATAGTTTGGACTTCTAGTCTGAACTATAGTCTAGTCTGGACTATAGTCTAGTCTGGACTATAGTCTAGTCTATAGTCTGAACTATAGTCTAGTCTATAGTTTGGACTATAGTCTAGTCTATAGTCTAGTCTATAGTCTGGACTACAGCTTAAGCTAGTGTCTACACATAGTTTGGTTTATAATATGTTCTATAACGGGAGCCTCTAACTTAGATTGAGAATCCCAAACCACCACATACACTCAGAATGTTCAGAAAATAGGAACGGAATGTCTGAACATATGTTTAAAATATTTTATGTTTTTCGGCAAAAATTTTTCCAAATTACAAAAAAACAGCAAATTTGTTAAATCAACTTTTATTAAGTTTTCCGCTTTTCAACGGTATCATTTGAAATATCTATAAAAACAGTGAGAACAAGAACAAAAAATTGACAGATGACAGGAGGCAGGCAGAAAGAAAAGGGAGAGAGTGAGTAAATTGAGTTGTGAAGTGAATAAATTAAAATTTTTGCTTTTTGCCAACAAAACACAAAATATGATAATGATGACCTAATTAGATAGGCTGAGACAAAGATAATGATAATGATGAAATATAAAATTGAAATCAATTCAATTGAAGTACACACACACGTACTCAATCATACAATCTCACATACACACAGACACAAAAGCATAAAGAATAAATTAGTTCATTAAGGACTGAGTAAATATATCCTAAATATTGAGCATATTAAATGGATTTTAAGGAATCGAGTAAATAATTTTATAGGAAAAGTAAAACGAGTTGAGGAGGAAGGAAAAAAAAGACTTAAATTTGCATTTATTTAAGAACTTAATAAGCTATAAGTAGCAGATAATTTATAGTTATATTTAAAGTAAAATTTTAAGCTTAAATAGAAATTATATAACTTTCTTTTCTTAAAAGCAAAATATCTAAAGGCTTTTATTTGATTTTCTTTAATTTGTTATACTATATAAGAAAAATAATAAAAACCAATAATAATAAATGATTAAATAAATCTTAAGTAAACAATGGAAACAGACTTTCCAAACCGTACTACGTATTAAGAATTGGAAACAACAAAGCTTGAGAGAAATTTATTTATAATTTTTATTACCCCCACAAAAATCCAATAAACATTTGTGAACATTTTGGCAAATAAATATTCAAATAAATTACAAGTCATAAAATAACTCTATAGCATTTAATTACGCAGGAAAAAAACACTAAGAAAACTTTAGTTTTTCTTTTAATAAAAAAATGAATAGATAAATTAATATTAAACCTTTAAGCAAAAGAGAATAGAGAGCGTAGGAACTCCTATATAGGAATTCTTTTGTTTAGACTACAGTCTACTCTAATGTCTAGTCTATAGTCTAGTCTATAGTCTAGTCTATAGTCTGGACTATAGTCTAGTCTATTGTCTAGTCTATAGTCTAGTCTATAGTCTAGTCTATAGTCTAGTTTATAGTCTAGTCTAGTCTAGTCTAGTCTAGTCTATAGTCTAGTCTATAGTCTAGTCTATAGTCTAGTCTATAGTCAGTCTATAGTCTAGTCTATAGTCTAGTCTATAGTCTAGTCTATAGTATAGTCTATAGTCTAGTCTATAGTCTAGTCTACAGTCTAGTCTATAGTCTAGTCTATAGTCAAGTCTATAGTCTAGTCTACAGTCTAGTCTATAGTCTAGTCTATAGTCTAGTCTATAGTCTAGTCTATAGTCTAGTCTATAGTCTAGTCTATAGTCTAGTCTATAGTCTAGTCTATAGTCTAGTCTATAGTCTAGTCTATAGTCTAGTCTACAGTCTAGTCTATAGTCTAGTCTATAGTCTAGTCTATAGTCTAGTCTATAGTCTAGTCTATAGTCTAGTCTATAGTCTAGTCTATAGTCTAGTCTATAGTCTAGTCTAAAGTCTAGTCTAAAGTCTAGTCTATAGTCTAGTCTATAGTCTAGTCTATATTCTAGTCTATAGTCTACTCTATAGTCTACTCTATAGTCTACTCTATAGTCTAGTCTATAGACTAGTCTATAGCCTAGTCTATAGTCTAGTCTATAGTCTACTCTATAGTCTAGTCTATAGTCTACTCTATAGTCTAGTCTATAGTCTAGTCTATAGTCTAGTCTATAGTCTAGTCTATAGTCTAGTCTATAGTCTAGTCTATAGTCTAGTCTATAGTCTAGTCTATAGTCTAGTCTATAGTCTAGTCTATAGTCTAGTCTATAGTCTAGTCTATAGTCTAGTCTATAGTCTAGTCTATAGTCTAGTCTAGTCTATAGTCTAGTCTATAGTCTAGTCTATAGTCTAGTCTATAGTCTAGTCTATAGTCTAGTCTATAGTCTAGTCTATAGTCTAGTCTATAGTCTAGTCTATAGTCTAGTCTATAGTCTAGTCTATAGTCTAGTCTATAGTCTAGTCTATAGTCTAGTCTATAGTCTAGTCTATAGTCTAGTCTATAGTCTAGTCTATAGTCTAGTCTATAGTCTAGTCTATAGTCTAGTCTATAGTCTAGTCTATAGTCTAGTCTATAGTCTAGTCTATAGTCTAGTCTATAGTCTAGTCTATAGTCTAGTCTATAGTCTAGTCTATAGTCTAGTCTATAGTCTAGTCTATAGTCTAGTCTATAGTCTAGTCTATAGTCTAGTCTATAGTCTAGTCTATAGTCTAGTCTATAGTCTAGTCTATAGTCTAGTCTATAGTCTAGTCTATAGTCTAGTCTATAGTCTAGTCTATAGTCTAGTCTATAGTCTAGTCTATAGTCTAGTCTATAGTCTAGTCTATAGTCTAGTCTATAGTCTAGTCTATAGTCTAGTCTATAGTCTAGTCTATAGTCTAGTCTATAGTCTAGTCTATAGTCTAGTCTATAGTCTAGTCTATAGTCTAGTCTATAGTCTAGTCTATAGTCTAGTCTATAGTCTAGTCTATAGTCTAGTCTATATTCTAGTCTATAGTCTAGTCTACAGTCTAGTCTACAGTTTAGTATGTATATAGTCTTGTCTATATCCTACAGTCTGCCCCATTTTCCCATCAATTTCCTAAAGGCACACAACAACAACACATTATTTGTCGAAAATGTTTAACATCACTATTTTACAAAATTTACTGTTTTGTTCATTTGTTTAACAATACACAACACAATATTTTTTACAACAGCAACAACAACAAAAACACTTTACAATAAACAATTTGTTTACAAACATCCCATGGTCATAAATTAAGTTTCTTTTATACAGAAAATTTTTTTCTACAAATAAAAACAACTGGCAAAAATAAGGCAACACACAATTATAATTTATGAAATGGGGAAAAAAAAGAAAATCAATAAACAAAACTACAAAAAAATGGAAGAAAAGTAGATCACCACAATTCTATTTAAACTCATTGGAGACTGAAAAAAAAACTAAAAGCTAAAATTGTAACACATACTTTTTGGGGAATTATAAAGAATAATTGATGGTAAGTAATAAATCCTAAGAGGAGATACATAAAGTTGGAGTTAGGTGTTGCAGAGAGTATTATTGTTTTGGGAAAACTATTTTAAAAGAGAGACAAAAAGAAAGGTGCATTTGTAGACCATATTGGCTATAGTATCGACTATAGATAGATCAGCTTATCGTCTCGGATATAAAGTATTCTATTATTTCGACTATAGAGTGGCTATAGTATCGACGTTAGAATAGTCTGAAGTCTTGAGAATAGCCTATAGTCTATACTATAGAATGACCTTGATTATATACTAATATACTGTAGAACAGTCTCTAGTCGTAACTAAAGAATAGTCTGTAGTCCTTATAATAGAATAGCCTATCGTCTTAGCTATAGAATAGCCTATAGTTTTGACAATAGAATAGTCTATAGTCTTACTTATAGGATAGTATATGGTCTTGACTTTAGAATAGTCTATAGTCCTTACTATAGAATAGTCTATAGTCTTGACTATAGAATAGTCCATAGTCTAGACTAACGAACAGTCTATAGTCGTGACTATAGAACAGTCTATAGTCTTGACTATAGAACAGTCTATAGTCTTGACTATAGAACAGTCTATAGTCTTGACTATAGAACAGTCTATAGTCTTGACTATAGAACAGTCTATAGTCTTGACTATAGAACAGTCTATAGTCTTGACTATAGAACAGTCTATAGTCTTGACTATAGAACAGTCTATAGTCTTGACTATAGAACAGTCTATAGTCTTGACTATAGAACAGTCTATAGTCTTGACTATAGAACAGTCTATAGTCTTGACTATAGAACAGTCTATAGTCTTGACTATAGAACAGTCTATAGTCTTGACTATAGAACAGTCTATAGTCTTGACTATAGAACAGTCTATAGTCTTGACTATAGAACAGTCTATAGTCTTGACTATGGAACAGTCTATAGTCTTGACTATGGAACAGTCTATAGTCTTGACTATGGAACAGTCTATAGTCTTGACAATAGAAAATTCTATAGTCGTGACTATAGAACAGTCTATAGTCTTGACAGTCTATAGTCTTGACTATAGAACAGTCTATAGTCTTGGCTATAGAACAGTCTATAGTTTTGACTATAAAACTATCTATAGTCTTGACTATAGAACAATCTTTAATCTTGACTATAGAACAATCTATAGTCTCGACTATAGAACAGTCTATAGTCTTGACTTTAGAACAGTATATAGTCTTGAATATAGAACAGTCTATAGTCTTGACTTTAGAATAGTCTATAGTCTTGACTATAGAACAGTCTATAGTCTTGACTATAGAACAGTCTATAGTCTTGACTATAGAACAGTCTATAGTCTTGACTATAGAACAATCTATAGTCTTGACTATAGAACAATCTATAGTCTTGACTATAGAACAGTCTATAGTCTCGACTATAGAACAGTCTATAGTCTTGACTATAGAATAGTCTATAGTCTTGACTATAGAACAGTCTATAGTCTTGACTTTAGAACAGTCTATAGTCTTGAATATAGAACAGTCTATAGTCTTGACTATAGAACAGTATATGGTCTTGACTATAGAACAGTCTATAGTCTTGACTATAGAACAGTCTATAGTCTTGACTATAGAACAGTCTATAGTCTTGACTATAGAACAGTCTATAGTCTTAACTATAGAACAGTCTATGGTCTTGACTATAGAACAGTCTATAGTCTTGACTATAGAACAGTCTATAGTCTTGGCTATAGTATAGTCTATAGTCTTGACTATAGAACAGTCTATAGTCTTGACTATAGAACAGCCTATAGACTTGACTATAGAACAGCCTATAGTCTTGACTATAGAACAGCCTATAGTCTTGACTATAGAACAGTCTATAGTCTTGACTATAGAACAATCTATAGTATTGACTATAGAACAGTCTATAGTCTTGACTATAGAACAGTCTATAGTCTTGACTATAGAACAATCTATAGTCATGACTATAGTATAGCCTATAGTCATGACTATAGTTTGTTCCATAGTCTTGACTAAAGAAAAGTCTATAGTATAGGCTATAGAACAGTCTATAGTCTTGACTATAGAACAGTCTATAGTCTTGACTATAGAACAGCCTATAGTCTTGACTATAGAACAGTCTATAGTCTTGACTATAGAACAGTCTATAGTCTTGACTATAGAACAGTCTATAGTCTTGACTATAGAACAATCTATAGTATTGACTATAGAACAGTCTATAGTCTTGACTATAGAACAGTCTATAGTCTTGATTATAGAACAATCTATAGTCTTGACTAAAGAACAGCCTATAGTCTTGACTATAGAACAGTCTATAGTCTTGACTATAGAACAGTCTATAGTCTTGACTATAGAACAGTCTATAGTCGTGACTATATTACACTCTATAGTCGTGACTATAGAACAGTCTATAGTCTTGACTATAGAACAGTCTATAGTCTTGACTATAGAACAGTCTATAGTCTTGACTATAGAACATTCTATAGTCTTGACTATAGAACAGTCTATAGTCTTGACTATAGAACCGTCTATAGTCTTGACTATAAAACAGTCTATAGTCTTGACTATAGAACAGTCTATAGTATTGACTATAGTCTATAGTCTTGACTATAGAACAGTCTATAGTCTTGACTATAGAACAATCTATAGTCTTGTCTATAGAACAGTCTATATTCTTGACTATAGTACAGTATATAGCCTTGACTATACAATAGTCTATTGTTCTGGCCTTAGTACAGTCTACAGTCTTGACTATAGTATAGTCTATAGTCATGACTGTAGTTTATTCTATAGTCTTGACTATAGAATAGTCTATAGTCTTGACTATAGAAAAGTCTATAGTATTGAATATAAAATAGCCTATAGTCTTGACTATAGAATAGTCTATAATCTTGACTATAGAATAGTCTATTGACTATAGTTTACTATTTACTACATTTCTGACCATTTCTGTTATTGACATACTATATTTTTAAGTACTAATATAAACATGCATATTTGGCATGTCTATTAATTTATATTATGGTCATTTCACTAATTATTATTATAACCAATAAACCCACTTAAGTTTTTATGTAAAACTATAAAAAAAAGTTAAATTTAATAGCAAACAATAGAATTTATGGAAAATTATTGTCGACAATGTTTAGCAATGTGTTTTAAACCATAAAAACATTTAGATTTTCTCTAATTTTCCCAGTTGTTTTTTCTTGCTATTCTTTTGTGGAATTCTAACAATAATGGCCAAACAATTCAGCAATTGAGTGTTTATTGTCATGTCACAAACATGCAAGTTTTTCTCTATTACTATTCCGAAATGATTGGGTCTGTGATGAAGAGCATGATGATGATGAAGATGTTGTTGTGATGGTGACTAATTCAATATAGAAGCTTACAAAGCCAATTTGTCCATTAACAAACATGCTGCTACTCCTCCTCAGCTGTCTATAGCTTCTCTTTTTTTGTTGTTTGTGTAATATATAGCAGCTGCTTAATGTTGCCTGTTTATGTTAATTTAAAGTAATAAAATTTATTTTTACGGTTGACTACAAAATAGAAAATATATTTTTTTGCAATCATTGCCATTAGCAAGTATTTTATTGTAAAAAGAGGAGTGCTAAAGCTGACAATTACAATTGGGTTGATAGGCGGCCACTAAAAACATTTAAATTTATCAGACAGTAGTGTAAGCATTGTTGTTTAGGACAATATTGTGTCTTAGTTTTAGATAGAGACTATTTTGAGAATTATAAATATATTATTGATAAGATTTTTTTAAGGGACAACAACCAAAGGGATTATTAACAAAATATATAGCCGAAGATCTTTCGTAAATCTTAACTTACTTGCTTTATATTATTTTAAAAATTTAAATCCAAAAGGCACTTACCTGAAAAGAAATAGAAAAATATTTATATATTAGTTGAGGAAATTAGAAAAATTTAAGAAATTGGTCCCTATTAACTTCTAGTAACCTTAGAAGATCATATTAACTGATATATACAAATTTTCTACAAAGTCTACAGTCTCGTCTATATATATAAGCCTCTAGTCTAAACTATCGATTAACCTATAGAATCTACTATATTTTAATTGATTATCTCGACTATAGATTCACTTAAAGTCTCGATTAAGGACTAGTCAATAGTTCCGACCATAGTTTAGCTAAAAGCCCAGATTAGTCTATAAAGCCGATTATACATTAGTCTTTTGCCAAGACTTTAGTCTATTGTCTCTTTTAAAGATTAGTTCATATTTTCGACTATAGATTAGACTATAGTATCGACTATGGTTTAATCTATAGTCTCGACTGTAGTTTAGTCTATAGTCTGGATTATATATTAGTCTATAGCCTCGATTATAGATAAGTCTACCGTTTGGTCCATATATCATTCTCTAATCTCGACAACGGACTAGTCTATAGTTTCGACTATATATTAGTCTATATTCTTGACTACCGATTACCCTATAGAATCATTTACACATTACCTTAATGTCTCTACTATAGATTAGTCTACAATATCGACTATAGTCTTGACTATAGAGAAGTCTATAGACTTGATTATGGGGTAGTTTATAGCATCGACTATAGAGTAGTCTATAGTCCCGACTATAGTGTAGTTTATAATCTCGACTATAGAGTAGATTAAAGTCTCGACTATAGCGTAGTCTATAGTCTCGACTATTAATTGGTTTATAGTCACAACAATATACTAGTCCATAGTCAAATCTAGGCTATACTCTACTCTACAGTCTAGTCCATTGTCTAGCCTATAGTCTAGTCCGTAGTCTAGTCCATAGTCCAGTCCATAGTCTAGTCTATAGTCTAGTCTATAGTCTAGTCTATAGTCTAGTCTATAGTCTAGTCTATAGTCTAGTCTATAGTCTAGTCTATAGTCTAGTCTATAGTCTAGTCTATAGTCTAGTCTATCTAGTCTATAGTCTAGTCTATAGTCTAGTCTATAGTCTAGTCTATAGTCTAGTCTATAGTCTAGTCTATAGTCTAGTCTATAGTCTAGTCTATAGTCTAGTCTATAGTCTAGTCTATAGTCTAGTCTATAGTCTAGTCTATAGTCTAGTCTATAGTCTAGTCTATAGTTTAGTCTATAGTCTAGTCTATAGTCTAGTCTATAGTCCTAGTCTATGTCTAGGTCCTATAGTTTAGTCTATTAGTCTAGTCCCCTATAGTCTAGTCTATAGTCTAGTCTATAGTCTAGTCCTATAGTCTAGTCAGTCTAGTCTAGTCATAGTCTATAGTCCTAGTCTATAGTGCTAGTCTATAGTCTAGTCTATAGTCCTAGTCTATAGTCTAGTCTATAGTCTAGTCTATAGTCTAGTCTATAAGTCTAGTCTATAGTCCTAGTCTATAGTCTAGTCTATAGTCTAGTCTATAGTCTAGTCCTATAGTCTAGTCTATATCTAGTCATAGTCTAGTCTATAGTCTAGTCTATAGTCTAGGTCTATAGTCTAGTCTATAGTCTAGTCTATATCTGTCCTATGCGAGTCTATAGTTTCTAGTCTATAGTCTAGTCTATAGTCTAGTCTATAGTCTAGTCTATAGTCTATGTCTATAGTCTAGTCTATAGTCTAGTCTATAGTTCTAGTCTATAGTCTTAGTCCTATAGTCTAGTCTATAGTCTAGGTCTATAGTCTAGTCTATAGTCTATCTATAGTCTAGTTTCCTATAGTTCTAGTCCTATAGTCTAGTCTATAGTCTAGTCTATAGTCTAGTCTATAGTCTAGTCTATAGTCTAGTCTATAGTCTAGTCTATAGTCTAGTCTATAGTCTAGTCTATAGTCTAGTCTATAGTCTAGTCTATAGTCTAGTCTATAGTCTAGTCTATAGTCTAGTCTATAGTCTAGTCTATAGTCTAGTCTATAGTCTAGTCTATAGTCTAGTCTATAGTCTAGTCTATAGTCTAGTCTATAGTCTAGTCTATAGTCTAGTCTATAGTCTAGTCTATAGTCTAGTCTAGTCTATAGTCTAGTCTATAGTCTACTCTATAGTCTAGTCTATAGTCTAATCTATAGTCTAGTCTATAGCTAGTCTAGTCTAGTAGTCTAGTCTATAGTCTAGTCTATAGTCTAGTCTATAGTCTAGTCTATAGTCTAGTCTATAGTCTAGTCTATAGCCTAGTCTATAGTCTAGTCTATAGTCTAGTCTATAGTCTAGTCTATAGTCTAGTCTATAGTCTAGTCTATAGTCTAGTCTATAGTCTAGTCATAGTCTAGTCTAGTCTATAGTCTAGTCTCTAGTCTAGTCTATAGTCTAGTCTATAGTCTAGTCTATAGTCTAGTCTATAGTCTAGTCTATAGTCTAGTCTATAGTCTAGTCTATAGTCTAGTCTATAGTCCAGTCTATAGTCTAGTCTATAGTCTAGTCTATAGTCTAGTCTATAGTCTAGTCTATAGTCTAGTCTATAGTCTAGTCTATAGTCTAGTCTATAGTCTAGTCTATAGTCTAGTCTATAGTCTAGTCTATAGTCTAGTCTATAGTCTAGTCTATAGTCTAGTCTATAGTCTAGTCTATAGTCTAGTCTATAGTCTAGTCTATAGTCTAGTCTATAGTCTAGTCTATAGTCTAGTCTATAGTCTAGTCTATAGTCTAGTCTATAGTCTAGTCTATAGTCTAATCTATAGTCTAGTCTATAGTCTAGTCTATAGTCTAGTCTATAGTCTAGTCTATAGTCTAGTCTATAGTCTAGTCTATAGTCTAGTCTATAGTCTAGTCTATAGTCTAGTCTATAGTCTAGTCTATAGTCTAGTCTATAGTCTAGTCTATAGTCTAGTCTATAGTCTAGTCTATAGTCTAGTCTATAGTCTAGTCTATAGTCTAGTCTATAGTCTAGTCTATAGTCTAGTCTATAGTCTAGTCTATAGTCTAGTCTATAGTCTAGTCTATAGTCTAGTCTATAGTCTAGTCTATAGTCTAGTCTATAGTCTAGTCTATAGTCTAGTCTATAGTCTAGTCTATAGTCTAGTCTATAGTCTAGTCTATAGTCTAGTCTATAGTCTAGTCTATAGTCTAGTCTATAGTCTAGTCTATAGTCTAGTCTATAGTCTAGTCTATAGTCTAGTCTATAGTCTAGTCTATAGTCTAGTCTATAGTCTAGTCTATAGTCTAGTCATAGTCTAGTCTATAGTCTAGTCTAGTCTAGTCTATAGTCTAGTCTATAGTCTAGTCTATAGTCTAGTCTATAGTCTAGTCTATAGTCTAGTCTATAGTCTAGTCTATAGTCTAGTCTATAGTCTAGTCTATAGTCTAGTCTATAGTCTAGTCTATAGTCTAGTCTATAGTCTAGTCTATAGTCTAGTCTATAGTCTAGTCTATAGTCTAGTCTATAGTCTAGTCTATAGTCTAGTCTATAGTCTAGTCTATAGTCTAGTCTATAGTCTAGTGTATAGTCTAGTCTATAGTCTAGTCTATAGTCTAGTCTATAGTCTAGTCTATAGTCTAGTCTATAGTCTAGTCTATAGTCTAGTCTATAGTCTAGTCTATAGTCTAGTCTATAGTCTAGTGTATAGTCTAGTCTATAGTCTAGTCTATAGTCTAGTCTATAGTCTAGTCTATAGTCTAGTCTATAGTCTAGTCTATAGTCTAGTCTATAGTCTAGTCTATAGTCTAGTCTATAGTCTAGTCTATAGTCTAGTCTATAGTCTAGTCTATAGTCTAGTCTATAGTCTAGTCTATAGTCTAGTCTATAGTCTAGTCTATAGTCTAGTCTATAGTCTAGTCTATAGTCTAGTCTATAGTCTAGTCTATAGTCTAGTCTATAGTCTAGTCTATAGTCTAGTCTATAGTCTAGTCTATAGTCTAGTCTATAGTCTAGTCTATAGTCTAGTCTATAGTCTAGTCTATAGTCTAGTCTATAGTCTAGTCTATAGTCTAGTCTATAGTCTAGTCTATAGTCTAGTCTATAGTCTAGTCTATAGTCTAGTCTATAGTCTAGTCTATAGTCTCTAGTCTATAGTCTAGTCTACAGTCTAGTCTATAGTCTAGTCTATAGTCTAGTCTATAGTCTAGTCTATAGTCTAGTCTAGTCTAGTCTATAGTCTAGTCTATAGCAAGTCTAGTCTAGTCTATAGTCTAGTCTATAGTCTAGTCTATAGTCTAGTCTATAGTCTAGTCTATAGTCTAGTCTATAGTCTAGTCTATAGTCTAGTCTATAGTCTAGTCTATAGTCTAGTCTATAGTCTAGTCTATAGTCTAGTCTATAGTCTAGTCTAGTCTAGTCTATAGTCTAGTCTATAGTCTAGTCTATAGTCTAGTCTATAGTCTAGTCTATAGTCTAGTCTATAGTCTAGTCTAGTCTAGTCTATAGTCTAGTCTATAGTCTAGTCTATAGTCTAGTCTATAGTCTAGTTTATAGTCCAGTCTATAGTCCAGTCTATGATGTAGTCTATAGTCTAGTCTATAGTCAAGTCTATAGTCTAGTCTATAGTCTAGTCCATAGTCTCATCTATAGTCTGGGCTATAGTCTAGTCTACGGTCTGCCTTGTCTTCTATTAGAAGCTCATTCGACTTTAATATTTGTTCTCAAAATTTAAACTTTCAACCGTAAATTTCCTCCTCCCTCAACTTTTTCACTACGTGTAAACAAACTCAGTTCCACAAATTAAACACGTTTCATATTGATTTCAAAATACTTTTGTTTATATTAAATTTATCCTGCAGCAAAATAGTAAAACAATTTTTTTCTCTCTCTTTTCCATTTTGGTTTCATACGCCATTTGCGGAGTTTACTATTTAAACTTACTTTAGTCTGTTAATAATATGAAGTAAATATAATTTGCAATAGTTAGACAAATAGCAAATAGACAACGGACACAGAATACGAATGAATAGTTAAATACTCTCCAATGGCCATGGAAACCAACTATTAAACAAAAAAATAAAAATAAATTTGCTGCAGCAAAGATAAAAATGAGAAAAAAAAACTTTTATATCAAAAAGAATAGCAAAGCAAATCATCGTCATCATTATTATTACAGTAGTAATCATCTGGACCAAACAAAAAAGCTGTGCAGCAACTTTAACAATATCTAAGGCATCATTATTCGAAATAATCAACTCCATCAGTGTCATTATTGCGACAAGGAGTTGTAAAAAGGTACGAGGAAAAAATTAGTACCAAAAAAGTAATATCTGTTATTATTTCGGCGCTTTTAAGCTAAGCTATTTGTACTTAGAAAAAAGCTATTTTTGTGGAGCTTTAAAGCATAGTTCTAAAGCTATGCTTTTGAACTTTCCTAGAGGTCAACCTTAAACCTTTTGCAGGAAATTAGTAATTTATGAGATTTTGTCTTGGAGCCGGTTTTGAACCATTACAGATCAGAATAATATCTTCAGGTTTTGAATATTTTGTAAGCTTTAAGCTTCTAGACTATAGATTTTAACTGTATTTTGTAAGCTTTAAGCCTGTTACCTTGAAAACTAAAGATACATTTTGTGATAAATATAAAACACCCAAACTTTTGTAACTTCTCTGAAAGAAATCGTAATTTGTACGAAAGAGAAAAAAATGGTACTGACAAAACACACAAAAGTGCAAATTGTTAAAACATGCTGTTTGACTTTTGTCGTAGAAATAAAATTCCCCAAAAAAAACGAAACTACATACTGAAACCATTAAGTATCATTCGATATAAAGAACCTAGAAACAGACAGAACAGAATTTTTTTATAAAAGGATGGATAGTAGATAGATAAACGAATGTATGACTGACTGAATGCATGAATAGTGAGTGAATAATAGTGGTTGTTGTAATTTTGCACCATGGCAGCGCAGCATAAGGATAAATAATGTTGGTTTACTGTTCTTTACAAGAGACCATCATAGTAGCACAATGTACAACAGGACGAATGTTTGATGGAAGAAAAAAAATATCATCACTTCATACACTCGTAAACATTGTACTAAAAATGTTTTATGAGAAGACAAACAACAAGAGTGAATGGTTGAGAACACAATGGGTGGGAAATAGAAAATATTTGGTCAATTATTAATACGAATATAAAGAGCAGACTATACTCTAGCCTATTGTAGTGTAGCCTATAGTTTGAAGTATAGTATAGTCTATAGTCTGGACTATAGTCTGGGCTATAGTCTAGTCTATAGTTTGAACAACTGGACTATAGTTAAATCTATAGTCTGGATTATAATATAGACTATAGTCTAGTTCATAATCTGGACTATAGTTTAGTCAATAGTCTGGACTATAGTCAAGGGTCAGGACTATAGTCAAATCTATAGAGTAAACTATGATTTAGTATATATTCTGGATTATAATCTATAGTCTGGAACGTAATAAGAGTAGTCTATAGTCTCGATAATATTCTAGTCTAAAGTCAGGCCTATAGTCTAGGCTATAGCCTAGTCCATAGTCTGGACTATTGTCTAGTCTTTAGTCTGGATTAAAGTTTAGTCCGGATTATAGTCTAGTCCATAGTCTGGATTATAGTCCAGTCTATAGTATGGACTATAGTCTAACATATAGTCTGGACTATAGTCTAATCTATAATCTGGACTGTAGTCTAGTATATAGTCTCAATTAAAGCCTAGTCTAAAATCTTAACTATAGTCTATTCTATAGGCCCGACTTTAGTCAATTCTATAGTCTGGACTATAGAATAGTTTGTAGCCTACTCTAGGGTAGTCTATAGTCTGAACTATAGTCTAGTCTACAGTCTGAACTATAGTCTGGACTATAGTCTAGTCTATAGTTGTAATTATAGTAAAGTCTATAGTCTGGACTATAGATTAGTCTATAGTCTGGACTATAGTCAAGGGTCCGGACTATAGTCGAGTCTATAGTGTAAACTATGATTTGGTATATATTCTGGATTATAATCTCGTCTATAGTCTGGAACGTAGTAAGAGTAGTCTATAGTTTCGACAATATTCTAGTCTTAAGGCTGGCCTATAGTCTAGGCTATAGCCTTGTCCATAGTCTGGACTATTGTCAAGTCTTTAGTCTGGATTATAGTTAAGTCTGGATTATAGTCTAGTCTATACTGTGGACTATAGTCTAATATATAGTCTGGACTATAGTCTAATCTATAATCTGGACTATAGTCTAGTATATAGTCTCAATCAAAGCCTAGTCTAAAGTCTTAACTATAGTCTATTCTAAAGTCCCGACTATAGTCTATTCTATAGTCTGGACTATAGACTAGTTTGTAGTCTCGACCATATTATATTCTATATTGTGGACTATAGTCTAGTTCATAGTCTGAACTATTGTCTCGCCTATCATCTGTGCTATAGCCTAGAATAAATTCTGGACTATAGTTTACCCTTTAGTCTGAATTGTAGTCTATTCTATACTCTGGACTATAGTTCTATTCTATTCTGGTTCTATTCTAGTCTATAATCTAGCTAAAGTCTAGTCTAGTCTGGACTATAGTCTATTCTATAGTCTGGGATATAGTCTAGTCTACAGTCTGGACTACAGTCTAATATATAGTATGGACAATAGTCTAGCCTAGAGTCTGGACTATAGTCTAGTCTACAGTCTGGACTATGGTCTAATCTATAACCTGGACTATGGCCTATTCTATACTCTAGATTAAAGTCCGGACTATATTCTAGTGTATAGTCTAGTCTATAGTCTGGACTCTAGTCTAGTCTGGACTCAAGCCTAGTCTGTACTTTGGACTATAGTCTAGTCTGTACTAGTCAACAGTCTGGTCTATAGTCTAGTCTATTGTCTTAACTATAGTCCAGTCTATAATCTGGACTATGATCTATTCTATAGTCTGGACTATATTTTAATCTACTACTAGTCTAGACTCTAGACTCTAGTCTAGTCTATAGTCTGGACTATTGCCTATTCTATTATCTGGTCTATAATCTATTATATAGTCTGGACTATAGTGTAGTCTATAGTCTAGTCTATAGTCTAGTCTATAGTCTAGTCTATAGTCTAGTCTATAGTCTAGTCTATAGTCTAGTCTATAGTCTAGTCTATAGTCTAGTCTATAGTCTAGTCCATAGTCTAGTCTATAGTCTAGTCTAGTCTATAGTCTATAGTCTAGTCTAGTCTATAGTCTAGTCTGTATTCTAATCTATAGTCTACTCCATTGTCTTATCTATAGTCTAGTCTATAGTCTAGTCTATAGTCTAGTCTATAGTCTAGTCTATGGTCTAGTCTATAGTCTAGTCTATAGTCTAGTCTATAGTCTAGTCTATAGTCTAGTCTATAGTCTAGTCTATAGTCTAGTCTATAGTATAGTCTATAGTCTAGTCTATAGTCTAGTCTACAGTCTAGTCTATAGTCTAGTCTATAGTCTAGTTTATAGTCTAGTTTATAGTCTAGTCTATAGTCTAGTCTATAGTCTTGTCTATAGTCTTGTGTATAGTCTTGTCTATAGTCTAGTCTATAGTCTAGTCTATAGTCTAGTCTATAGTCTAGTCTATAGTCTTGTCTATAGTCTTGTCTATAGTCTTGTCTATAGTCTTGTCTATAGTCTTGTCTATAGTCTAGTCTCTAGTCTAGTATAGTATATAGTCTAGTATCTAGTCTAGTATCTAGTCTAGTCTGTAGTCTAGTCTATAGTTTAGTCTACATTGTGGACTACAGTTTTATTATTGTCCTTTTTGGAAAAAGAGCATCCACTACCCATAGTGCATTAGTGGTCTACAACATTTTTAACACAAGAAGGTCATAACCACGTTTTTATAATCTCGAATTTTTTTGCCAACAAAACAAATACCTATCTCTCAAAATAGCAGTATAAGTTGGAAAAAGAACACGAATTGGCAAAATAATAAAAAAAACTAGAGTAAAATTTTTTTCACAAACGACCAGTACAGACATAAAATACATAAATAAAGAAATATTTATGCACAAAAAGTATGAAAAAAAAAAACAAAACAAATAAAAATAGAAAAAAATAATAAAACAAACATAATAAAACGTGGTTTATATTACCACCAAATAAAAATAACTGCTAGAAAAGGAAACATATTCCGCGTCCATCCATATTTACTCATTGCCACAAGAAAAAGTATTGTTTTATGATGATGATGGCACCCTTAAGCATTTCATTATGACGGAATCTGATGGTTGGTGGTATAATTTGAACCAAACGCAAAATGAAGGAAAACAAAAATTATATGGAAATTTTTAAAATATAAAAGAAAATTCGTAAAATTTAAGGATTAGAGGTAGAATGTGGATAAATAATGTTATTGTTAGGAATTCAGGAAAAAATAAACAAAAGTTGGGATTTTATTGAGAAATTTAAATTTTAGAATTCAAACAGAATTTGTTCATTTTGATTCAGTTTTCTAATTAAAAATTTCCTTAACAATGATTTTCCTTTAATATAATTTTAATTAAATCAATATCAATATAGGTTATAAATAAATTTAACACCCCTCCCTCTTTCATCCACCACCACAAAATAAACAAATATGTTTATTATCAATTTTCTTAAGTAGTTTTCTAAACATTTGATGTTGAACTAATTATTTTACTTAAAACTCCTCCCAGGGAAACCTCAACAAAAATGATAATGAAAATTGCTTTTACTCTAGCACATCAAATGCTTAAAGATTGAAATATTTATATGTATATCAGCTTTATTCGTCAGTTGTGGGAAACTTTTACTCTTGTGCTAATATGTATGTCAATGTTTTGAAAACATTAAATTTCAATGTTCGTTTATTTGTTTAGGAATTTCAGATCAAATGAAAGGTTATCATCGTTAGTAGGCATTTATTTCAATGTGTCTATTCTGGTGACTGGTAGTGAACGTATCCATTGAATAGATGTGTTTGTTTAATCATATAGAAAAATATATTTACATTTTAGAAAACAACCATAAATGAATAATGTATAAACTGATAAGAATTCGTTGGGGAAATCATAGGGATTGTTACACTATCGCAGTATTTAACGAGATAACTTTCACTCCACTGCATTGTATCTCTGACAATTTTAAAGGAGGTTTTTCGTAAAGCCCACACAATGAACAAGACAATGGTCGAATCTATAGACTAGACTGTAGTCCATACATCATATAGAATGTAGATTAGACTATGGACTAGACTATAGACTAGACTATAGACTAGACTATAGACTAGACTATAGACTAGACTATAGACTAGATTATAGACTAGACTATAGACTAGACTATAAACTAGACTATAGACTAGACTATAGACTAGACTATAGACAAGACTATAGACAAGACTATAGACTAGACTATAGACTAGACTATAGACTAGACTATAGACTAGACTATAGACTAGACTATAGACTAGACTATAGACTAGACTATAGACTAGACTATAGACTAGACTATAGACTAGACTATAGACTAGGACTATAGACTAGACTATAGACTAGACTATAGACTAGACTATAGACTAGACTATAGACTAGACTATAGACTAGACTATAGACTAGACTATAGACTAGACTATAGACTAGACTATAGACTAGACTATAGACTAGACTATAGACTAGACTATAGACTAGACTATAGACTAGACTATAGACTAGACTATAGACTAGACTATAGACTAGACTATAGACTAGACTATAGACTAGACTATAGACTAGGACTATAGACTAGACTATAGACTAGACTATAGACTAGACTATAGACTAGACTATAGACTAGACTATAGACTAGACTATAGACTAGACTATAGACTAGACTATAGACTAGACTAACTAGACTACTAGACTATAGACTAGACTATAGACTAGACTATAGACTCTAGACTATAGACTAGACTAGACTAGACTATAGACTAGACTATAGACTAGACTATAGACTAGACTATAGACTAGACTATAGACTAGACTATAGACTAGACTATAGACTAGACTATAGACTAGACTATAGACTAGACTATAGACTAGACTATAGACTAGACTATAGACTAGACTATAGACTAGACTATAGACTAGACTATAGACTAGACTATAGACTAGACTATAGACTAGACTATAGACTAACTATGAGACTAGAGACTATAGACTAGACTATAGACTAGACTATAGACTAGACTATAGACTAGACTATAGGACTAGAGCTATAGACTAGACTATGACTAGCTATAGACTTAGACTATAGACTAGACTATAGACTAGGACTATAGACTAGACTATAGACTAGACTATAGACTAGACTATAGACTATGAGACTAGACTATAGACTAGACTATAGACTAGACTATAGACTAGACTATAGACTAGACTATAGACTAGACTATAGACTAGACTATAGACTAGACTATAGACTAGACTATAGACTAGACTATAGACTAGACTATAGACTAGACTATAGACTAGACTATAGACTAGACTATAGACTAGACTATAGACTAGACTATAGACTAGACTATAGACTAGACTATAGACTAGACTATAGACTAGACTATAGACTAGACTATAGACTAGACTATAGACTAGACTATAGACTAGACTATAGACTAGACTATACTCTAAACTATAGACTAGACTATACTCTAAACTATAGACTATACTATACTCTAGACTATAGACAAGACTATAGACTAGACTATAGACTAGTCTATAGACTAGACTGTAGACTAGACTATAGACTAGACTATAGACTAGACTATAGACTAGACTATAGACTAGACTATAGGCTAGAATATAGGCTAGATTATAGACTAGACTATAGACTAGACTATAGACTAGACTATAGACTAGACTATACTCTAAACTATAGACTAGACTATCCTCTAAACTATAGACTATACTATACTCTAGACTATAGACAAGACTATAGACTAGACTATAGACTAGACTATAGACTAGACTATAGACTAGACTATAGGCTAGACTATAGACTAGACTATAGACTAGACTGTAGACTAGACTATAGACTAGACTATAGACTAGACTATAGACTAGACTATAGACTAGACTATAGACTAGACTATAGACTAGACTATAGACTAGACTATAGACTAGACTATAGACTAGACTATAGACTAGACTATAGACTAGACTATAGACTAGACTATAGACTAGACTATAGACTAGACTATAGACTAGACTATAGACTAGACTATAGACTAGACTATAGACTAGACTATAGACTAGACTATAGACTAGACTATAGACTAGACTATAGACTAGACTATAGACTAGACTATAGACTAGACTATAGACTAGACTATAGACTAGACTATAGACTAGACTATAGACTAGACTATAGACTAGACTATAGACTAGACTATAGACTAGACTATAGACTAGACTATAGACTAGACTATAGACTAGACTATAGACTAGACTATAGACTAGACTATAGACTAGACTATAGACTAGACTATAGACTAGACTATAGACTAGACTATAGACTAGACTATAGACTAGACTATAGACTAGACTATAGACTAGACTATAGACTAGACTATAGACTAGACTATAGACTAGACTATAGACTAGACTATAGACTAGACTATAGACTAGACTATAGACTAGACTATAGACTAGACTATAGACTAGACTATAGACTAGACTATAGACTAGACTATAGACTAGACTATAGACTAGACTATAGACTAGACTATAGACTAGGCTATAGACTAGGCTATAGACTAGACTATAGACTAGACTATAGACTAGACTATAGACTAGACTATAGACTAGACTATAGACTAGACTATAGACTAGACTATAGACTAGACTATAGACTAGACTATAGACTAGACTATAGACTAGACTATAGACTAGACTATAGACTAGACTATAGACTAGACTATAGACTAGACTATAGACTAGACTATAGACTAGACTATAGACTAGACTATAGACTAGACTATAGACTAGACTATAGACTAGACTATAGACTAGACTATAGTCCAGACAACATACTATAGACTACACTATAATCCAGACTATTGACTAAACTTAGTGCAGACTATAACTAGACTATAGTCTGGACTATAACTAGACTATAGTCCACACTATAGACAACACTTTAGTCCAGACTAAACACAGAAATCTAACGACTATTGTAGTGCCGCAATTTATGCACAAAAAAACTACATTGCGTTTAAACAAGTGGAAACATTTTTTGGTAAATTTCTTTAAAAGCTTAAAACCAAAAAAAACAAAAATGGTTTTTTCTTCGACTTCCTGTAACAATTTCTTTTGGTCTATTAAATTTATAGAGTTTTTTTCTATATGCTGCACACAGAGAGTAGTAAATTTCTTTCTATGCAACATTTGTAGATGAAAGAAACATTTTTGCAGCTAAATTTTTTTTCTGCCATAACTTCCTTTATCACCACCACGATGACGATGATTCTTGAGAGGAAGTAAGCTACAAAAAGAAAAAAGTGGAAACGTCTAAAAGAGGAAAGAAAGAAAATTCAAATAAGAAATTCGACTTTTTTTGGTATAAAGAAATCTACTAGAAAAACTATGTATATTTTATTTGCTTTCTTTTTTATTTATTTTTTCTGTTTTTGTGCTGTTGCATACACCTTATGATCACATTTATTTTAATAGAAAAAATATTTTATTTAAATTTAAATTTTTGTATATGAAATAAAAACAGTGTTAGTGGTGGTTCCAACATCATATAGTCATATGCAAGGTTTAAGCTATAAACTACCGGGAATGCGTTTTTTTTAGTTTTACGCTGAAGTTCCTTTTGTGCTCTAGTCACTTTACATATTATTTAATAACTTAGGAGGTACAGGAGATCTCAAACTTCTGGAAATTTAAAAACTCAAAAATTTCATACCAAGATATTGTGTTATTGTTTGTTTTAATAAAATGAAGTCCTATTCGGGAATGGTAAGTCGTGTCTGGGAAACTCTGGTGCTACTGTAAATAGTTGCAATTTATATTTGTGTATTGCTTACAATGTTTATTCCTTTTTTCTCATATTTTTTCGAAGTCAAAATTTCAATTTCGTTTTTAACGGTACTTTAAGGAGTTCCCCTTAAAAACTGTAACAATTTTCTAAACGCACCCTACATATGCCATATTGAATAAATTTAAACTGATTATAAAGTAAACTATAGACCAGGCGATAGACTAAACTATAGACTTAACTATAGATTAGATTATAGACTAGGCTATAGACTATGCTATAATCTAAACTATAGACGAAATTATGGACTAGACTATAGACTAGACTATAGACTAGACTATAGACTAGACTATAGACTAGACTATAGACTAGACTATAGACTAGACTATAGACTAGACTATAGACTAGACTATAGACTAGACTATAGACTAGATTATCAGACTAAACTATAGAACTAGACTACTAGACTAGACTATAGACTAGAACTAGACTAGACTATAGACTAGACTATAGACTAGAACTATAGCTAGACTAATAGACTAGACTATAGACTAGACTATAGACTAGACTATAGACTAGACTATAGACTAGACTATAGACTAGACTATAGACTAGACTATAGACTAGACTATGACTAGCTATAGACTAGACTATAGACTAGACTTATAGCACTAGAATATAGACTAGACTATAGACTAGACTATAGACTAGACTATAGACTAGACTATAGACTAGATATAGACTAGACTATAGACTAGACTATAGACTAGACTGATAGACTAGACTATAGATAGACTAGACTAGACTATGACTAGACTTATAGACTAGACTATAGACTAGACCTATAGACTAGACTATAGACTAAGACTATAGACTAGACTAAGACTATAGACTAGACTATAGACTAGACTATAGACTAGACTATAGACTAGACTATAGACTAGACTATAGACTAGACTATAGACTAGACTATAGACTAGACTATAGACTAGACTATAGACTAGACTATAGACTAGACTATAGACTAGACTATAGACTAGACTATAGACTAGACTATAGACTAGACTATAGACTAGACTATAGACTAGACTATAGACTAGACTATAGACTAGACTATAGACTAGACTATAGACTAGACTATAGACTAGACTATAGACTAGACTATAGACTAGACTATAGACTAGACTATAGACTAGACTATAGACTAGACTATAGACTAGACTATAGACTAGACTATAGACTAGACTATAGACTAGACTATAGACTAGACTATAGACCTAGACTATAGACTAGACTATAGACTAGACTATAGACTAGACTATAGACTAGACTATAGACTAGACTATAGACTAGACTATAGACTAGACTATAGACTAGACTATAGACTAGACTATAGACTAGACTATAGACTAGACTATAGACTAGACTATAGACTAGACTATAGACTAGACTATAGACTAGACTATAGACTAGACTATAGACTAGACTAGACTAGACTAGACTAGACTATAGACTAGACTATAGACTAGACTATAGACTAGACTAGACTAGACTAGACTATGGACTAGAATATAGACTAGACTAGACTATAGACTAGATTATGGACTAGACTATAGACTAGACTATAGACTAGACTATAGACTTGACTATAGACTAGACTATAGACTAGAATATAGACTAGACTATAGACTAGATTATAGACTAGACTATAGACTAGACTATAGACTAGACTATAGACTAGACTATAGACTAGACTATAGACTAGACTATAGACTAGACTATAGACTAGACTATAGACTAGACTATAGACTAGACTATAGACTAGACTATAGACTAGACTATAGACTAGACTATAGACTAGAATATAGACTAGACTAAAGACTAGACTATGGACTAGACTAAAGACTAGACTATAGACTAGACTATAGAATGCACTATGGACTACACTATAGACTACATATAAACAAGACTATAGTATAGTATATAGTCAAATGTATGGGCTATATACTAAACTTTGTATTAGATATATACTAGAATATACATTAGACTAGACTAGGATGAAGACCATAAACTTGACTCTGGGCTAGACCATAGACTAGATAATAGACTACAGATTAAACTATAAACTAAACAATAGACTATACACTAAACAAAAGACTAAACTATACATTTGAGTACAGAATAGATTAGGATATAAACTAGACCACAGAATAGACTATAGGCTAGACTATAGACTAGGCTATAGGCTAGACTACAAACTAGACTATAGGCTAGACTACAGACTAGAATATAGACTAGACTATTAACTATACTATAGACTATAGTATAGACTAGACTTGAAACTATAGATTATACTATAGACTAGACTCTAGGTTAGATTTTAGACTAGAATGTAGACTAGATTATGGATTAGACTAAAGTCTAGACTATAGACTAGATTATAGACTAGGCTATAGACTAGATTGTAGACTATACTATTTCCTAGACTGAACTTGACTATAGACTAGTAAAGTTTATACTAGAATATTGACTAGACTATACACTTGACTATAGACTAAACTATATACTAGACTATAGACTAAACTACAGACTAGACTATAGACTAGACTATAGACTAGACTACAGACTAGACTACAGACTAGACTATAAACTAGACTATAGACTAGACTGCAGACTGGACTACAGACTAGACTGTACTATTTACTATACTATATGCTAGTCTATAGTCTGTAGACGATAGTCTGGACTATAGGCTATAGAATAACTTATATACTCGACTATGTATACCAGAGACTAGACCGTAGACTATAGAATAGACTATAGCCTAGATTATAGACTAGACTAAAGACTAGACTAGACTAGAGACTAGACTATAGACTAGACTACAGACTAGAATATAGACCAGATTATAGACTAGACTAAAGACTAGACTATAGATTACATTATAGACTAGACTATATACTATATACTATGGTCTGGACTATATTATAGACCATTGATTACCCGTAACAGTGATTAGTTATTTTGATATTCAGAAAATATTTTGAAAACCACTCCCAAGGTTGGTAATATCTGTCCATATAATATATCCACAAAATTATTCTTATTATACATTATTGACCGCATACTAATATAAATTATGTAAATTACATATAAAAATATAACAAATAAAATGATTTGTTTTTTTTCAAAATACATAAATTTGTGTAAATTATTCGTAAATTTATATGCTAAATCTGCATTTTATGGCAATTCTATAAATCACTTGAAAAAAAAAACATTGTAATTTCAACCAAAAATTTTCATTAATAATTTAGTTTTTTTGTGGTTCTGGTTTTATTTATCAACAAAAATATGCATCAGAGAAAAAAAAATAAATCAAATAAAACAATTGTAATGAGAGCTCGAGCGTAGCAAAAAATATACAGATTTTAAATTAAAAATTTCTGTTGAAATTCAGCAAATATTTTAAAATAAATTTTGTACAAATATTTGTGTAACCCACTTTTAGATTTTATTAAATTTTTGGTGTTTTGTTTAAAACAAAATTATGTATTTTTGTTTGGCCACAACAATTTATTGTAAATTTTTTCACTTTGTCGAAAAAGAAAAATACAACAAAAACTTAAGAACAAAAAACCAATTGGTATAGAATGTTTGGTACATACTTGTGCATATTTTCATTCCAGCATTAAGTATATTTAATGCTGTAAGTCTAGGTCGGTTCGTGTTCAGGTCTGAAGAGGATAATACAACAGCAGCATTTGTTAAAACAAACTGCAATACTACAAACAACCACCCCCTACTTTATATACATATAACGGTACATTAATATGAACTCGTAAGCTAAAACGCATTTTTATCGGAAATAAATAAAGCAAAAATGTACTTAAATTTGTTAGAAGCTACTAGAAGGAATTTTGTGAACTTTCAGAACTTAGTAACACTAGACTATAGATTAGACTATAAATTAGACTATAGACTAGACTATAGACTAGACTATAGACTAGACTATAGACTAGACTATAGACTAGACTATAGACTATAGACTATAGACTATAGACTGTAGACTATAGACTATAGACTAGACTAGACTATAGACTAGACTAGACTATAGACTAGACTATAGTCTAGTCTATAGTCTAGTCTATAGTCTAGTCTATAGTCTAGTCTATAGTCTAGTCTATAGTCTAGTCTATAGTCTAGTCTATAGTCTAGTCTATAGTCAAGTCTATAGTCTAGTCTATAGTCTAGTCTATAGTCTAGTCTATAGTCTGGTCTATAGTCTAGTCTAGTCTAGTCTATAGTCTAGTCTATAGTCTAGTCTATAGTCTAGTCTATAGTCTAGTCTATAGTCTAGTCTATAGTCTAGTCTATAGTCTAGTCTATAGTCTAGTCTATAGTCTAGTCTATAGTCTAGTCTATAGTCTAGTCTATAGTCTAGTCTATAGTCTAGTCTATAGTCTAGTCTATAGTCTAGTCTATAGTCTAGTCTATAGTCTAGTCTATAGTCTAGTCTATAGTCTAGTCTATAGTCTAGTCTATAGTCTAGTCTATAGTCTAGTCTATAGTCTAGTCTATAGTCTAGTCTATAGTCTAGTCTATAGTCTAGTCTATAGTCTAGTCTATAGTCTAGTCTATAGTCTAGTCTATAGTCTAGTCTATAGTCTAGTCTATAGTCTAGTCTATAGTCTAGTCTATAGTCTAGTCTATAGTCTAGTCTATAGTCTAGTCTATAGTCTAGTCTATAGTCTAGTCTATAGTCTAGTCTATAGTCTAGTCTATAGTCTAGTCTATAGTCTAGTCTATAGTCTAGTCTATAGTCTAGTCTATAGTCTAGTCTATAGTCTAGTCTATAGTCCAGTCTATAGTCTAGTCTATAGTCTATAGTCTAGTCTATAGTCTATAGTCTAGTCTATAGTGTAGTCTATAGTCTAGTCTATAGTCTAATCTATAGTCTAGTCTATAGTCTAGTCTATAGTCTAGTCTATAGTCTAGTCTATAGTCTAGTCTATAGTCTAGTCTATAGTCTAGTCTATAGTCTAGTCTATAGTCTAGTCTATAGTCTAGTCTATAGTCTAGTCTATAGTCTAGTCTATAGCCTAGTCTATAGTCTAGTCTACAGTCTAGTCTATAGTCCAGTCTATAGTCTAGTCTATAGTCTAATCTAGTCTATAGTCTACTCTATAGTCTAGGCTATAGTCTAGTCTATAGTCTAGTCTATAGTCTAGTCTATAGTCTAGTCTATAGTCTAGTCTATAGTCTAGTCTATAGTCTAGTCTATAGTCTAGTCTATAGTCTAGTCTATAGTCTAGTCTATAGTCTATTCTATAGTCTAGTCTATAGTCTAATCTACAGTGTAGTCTATAGTCTAGTCTACAGTCTAGTCGACGCTCTCTCAGAAGATCAGATTGCAATCTAGATTATATTTTAGTTCAGACTATAGTCTACATATGTATGTATATATATCTATAAATCTTAGATAGTCAACTTTCCTCTCACCTTTTATTATTTTTAACATCCAACTCTTACTTAACCTCCTTAATCTTTAGTAATACATATAATTACAATTCCAATTAAGAAAATCCCACTCTTCTCTCCCTCTCAAAGTACAAATTATTTACAGAATTATCACGCTGTTAAATAGATGATTACACTGTTACAAACTGTACTTATAGATAATTTCACTATTTTTAAGTCATTAATCACTGGAAATTAATTGAAGCGTTAAACAGCGCAGCGACATCATCTTGCCATTATTATGTCTACATGTAATTACATGCCTAGTATGTGTCAATAAGTATTAAGATGGGTGTAAAAAATCTTTAAAGTTATAACAAAAGGTTACACAGATACACACTTATACATGTATGGTTAACGCTAACTGTCAATCAAACTCATACATTTTAAATTTGAATATGAGTTTAAAACAACTTAAATCAACTATCACACACTCGAACCCTTGTACTTGGTTAAGATAAATGATTGTTGATGGTATATACTTCGTGATTACGGTACTCTGAACATTAGACTATAGTCTAGAATATAGGCTATAGTCTGGACTATAAACTATAGTCTGGCCTATCGACTATAGTCTGGACAATAGACTATAGTAAGCACTATAGACTACATTCTTAATTATAGACTGTAGACTATATAGTCTCAACTTTTGGGTATTATCTGGACTATAGACTATAGTCTGGACATTAGACTATAGCCTTTACGGTAAGAATAATCTGTATTGGTCCCCTTCCGTTTAGCCTTGTATATAGACATTTATAAACACCCAGAACTACCAGGCGAGTGCGAGTGTGTGTGCAAACGTTCAAATACTTATACGTATGTATGTGTATACACTTTATCTATTGTTTTAAGCTCTTAATACAACAATAGCCCAGGTATTTAGAAACAATTGTTGAACATTGAATATTCAACATTTGTAAATAATAGATTTTATCTTTAACGATAAAATATTAAAGCAGCGGCAGTAGCAGCATGTATGCGTTCTATTTTGGTTTACGCTTCCTTTCATCACAAAAGTAATAATGGATTTATAAATGGTTTGCATCTTACGATCAAAATTCATTGAACTTTCTATATTGTAAATCTAAGGGAATTGTATCTTAATTATTATAACAGCAGGTACACTCATACATACACATTATGGTATTGGAAATTATTACATTGGGAAGGGTGAATAGTAAATATGTTGTTTTGTTAGGTTAGCATGTCACCCACAGTATGCCACTAAACGATTGCCCTTAAGATAAGTTTTCCTTAAATAACTTAATTCACAGTGCTGGTCAGGGAAGATAATGGATAAAATAAAACAGAACTAGAACAGAACTAGAACCGAACAAGAACAGAATTAGAACAGAACTAGAACTAGAACAGAACTAGAAACGAACTAGAACAGAACTAGAACAGAACTAGAACAGAACTAGAACAGAACTAGAACAGAACTAGAACAGAACTAGAGAACTAGAACAGAACTAGAACAGAACTAGAACAGAACTAGAACAGAACTAGAACAGAACTAGAACAGAACTAGAACAGAACTAGAACAGAACTAGAACAGAACTAGAACAGAACTAGAACAGAACTAGAACAGAACTAGAACAGAACTAGAACAGAACTAGAACAGAACTAGAACAGAACTAGAACAGAACTAGAACAGAACTAGAACAGAACTAGAACAGAACTAGAACAGAACTAGAACAGAACTAGAACAGAACTAGAACAGAACTAGAACAGAACTAGAACAGAACTAGAACAGAACTAGAACAGAACTAGAACAGAACTAGAACAGAACTAGAACAGAACTAGAACAGAACTAGAACAGAACTAGAACAGAACTAGAACAGAACTAGAACAGAACAAGAATAGAACTAGAACAGAACTAGAACAGAACTAGAACAGAACTAGAACAGAACTAGAACAGAACTAGAACAGAACTAGAACAGAACTAGAACAGAACTAGAACAGAACTAGAACAGAACTAGAACAGAACTAGACCAGAACTAGAACAGAACTAGAACAGAACTAGAACAGAACTAGAACAGAACTAGAACAGAACTAGAACTAGAACAGAACTAGAACAGAACTAGAACAGAACTAGAACAGAACTAGAACAGACTAGAACAGAACTAGAACAGAACTAGAACAGAACTAGAACAGAACTAGAACAGAACTAGAACAGAACTAGAACAGAACTAGAACAGAACTAGAACAGAACTAGAACAGAACTAGAACAGAACTAGAACAGAACTAGAACAGAACTAGAACAAACAGACAGAACAGAAAAAAAAACAGAACTAGAACAGAACTAGAACAGAACTAGAACAGAACTAGAACAGAACTAGAACAGAACTAGAACAGAACTAGAACAGAACTAGAACAGAACTAGAACAGAACTAGAACAGAACTAGAACAGAACTAGACAGAACTAGAACAGAACTAGAACAGAACTAGAACAGAACTAGAACAGAACTAGAACAGAACTAGAACAGAACTAGAACAGAACTAGAACAGAACTAGAACAGAACTAGAACAGAACTAGAACAGAACTAGAACAGAACTAGAACAGAACTAGAACAGAACTAGAACAGAACTAGAACAGAACTAGAACAGAACTAGAACAGAACTAGAACAGAACTAGAACAGAACTAGAACAGAACTAGAACAGAACTAGAACAGAACTAGAACAGAACTAGAACAGAACTAGAACAGAACTAGAACAGAACTAGAACAGAACTAGAACGAACTAGAACAGAACTAGAACGAACTAGAACAGAACAGAACTAGAACAGAACTAGAACAGAACTAGAACAGAACTAGAACAGAACTAGAACAGAACTAGAACAGAACTAGAACAGAACTAGAACAGAACTAGAACAGAACTAGAACAGAACTAGAACAGAACTAGAACAGAACTAGAACAGAACTAGAACAGAACTAGAACAGAACTAGAACAGAACTAGAAACAGAACTAGAACAGAACTAGAACAGAACTAGAACAGAACTAGAACAGAACTAGAACAGAACTATAGCAGAACTAGAGCAAAACTAGAACAGAACTAGAACAGAACTAGAACAGAACTAGAACAGAACTAGAACAGAACTAGAACAGAACTAGAACAGAACTAGAACTAGAACAGAACTAGAACAGAACTATAACAGAACTAGAACAGAACTAGAACAGAACTAGAACAGAACTAGAACAGAACTAGAACAGAACTAGAACAGAACTAGAACAGAACTAGAACAGAACTAGAACAGAACTAGAACAGAACTAGAACAGAACTAGAACAGAACTAGAACAGAACTAGAACAGAACTAGAACAGAACTAGAACAGAACTAGAACAGAACTAGAACAGAACTAGAACAGAACTAGAACAGAACTAGAACAGAACTAGAACAGAACTAGAACAGAACTAGAACAGAACTAGAACAGAACTAGAACAGAACTAGAACAGAACTAGAACAGAACTAGAACAGAACTAGAACAGAACTAGAACAGAACTAGAACAGAACTAGAACAGAACTAGAACAGAACTAGAACAGAACTAGAACAGAACTAGAACAGAACTAGAACAGAACTAGAACAGAACTAGAACAGAACTAGAACAGAACTAGAACAGAACTAGAACAGAACTAGAACAGAACTAGAACAGAACTAGAACAGAACTAGAACAGAACTAGAACAGAACTAGAACAGAACTAGAACAGAACTAGAACAGAACTAGAACAGAACTAGAACAGAACTAGAACAGAACTAGAAACAGAACTAGAACAGAACTAGAACAGAACTAGAACAGAACTAGAACAGAACTAGAACAGAAACTAGACAGAACTAGAACAGAACTAGAACGAACTAGAACGAACAGAACTAGAACAGAACTAGAACAGAACTAGAACTAGAACTAGAACTAGAAAGACAGACAATAGAACAGAACAGAACTAGAAACAGAACAACTAGAACAGAACTAGAACAAACAGAACAGAACATAAAGAACTAGAACAGAACAGAACAGAACAGAACAGAACTAGAACAGAACTAGAACAGAACTAGAACAGAACTAGAACAGAACTAGAACAGAACTAGAACAGAACTAGAACAGAACTAGAACAGAACTAGAACAGAACTAGAACAGAACTAGAACAGAACTAGAACAGAACTAGAACAGAACTAGAACAGAACTAGAACAGAACTAGAACAGAACTAGAACAGAACTAGAACAGAACTAGAACAGAACTAGAACAGAACTAGAACAGAACTAGAACAGAACTAGAACAGAACTAGAACAGAACTAGAACAGAACTAGAACAGAACTAGAACAGAACTAGAACAGAACTAGAACAGAACTAGAACAGAACTAGAACAGAACTAGAACAGAACTAGAACAGAACTAGAACAGAACTAGAACAGAACTAGAACAGAACTAGAACAGAACTAGAACAGAACTAGAACAGAACTAGAACAGAACTAGAACAGAACTAGAACAGAACTAGAAGAACTAGAACAGAACTAGAACAGAACTAGAACAAACTAGAACAGAACTAGAACAGAACTAGAGCAGAACTAGAGCAAAACTAGAACAGAACTAGAACAGAACTAGAACAGAACTAGAACAGAGCTAGAACAGAACTAGAACAGAACTAGAACAGAACTAGAACAGAACTAGAACTAGAACAGAACTAGAACAGAATTATAACAGAACTAGAACAGAACTAGAACAGAACTAGAACTAGAACAGAACTAGAACAGAACTAGAACAGAACTAGAACAGAACTAGAACAGAACTAGAACAGAACTAGAACAGAACTAGAACAGAACTAGAACAGAACTAGAACAGAACTAGAACAGAACTAGAACAGAACTAGAACAGAACTAGAACAGAACTAGAACAGAACTAGAACAGAACTAGAACAGAACTAGAACAGAACTAGAACAGAACTAGAAAGAACTAGAACAGAACTAGAACAGAACTAGAACAGAACTAGAACAGAACTAGAACAGAACTAGAACAGAACTAGAACAGAACTAGAACAGAACTAGAACAGAACTAGAACAGAACTAGAACAGAACTAGAACAGAACTAGAACAGAACTAGAACAGAACTAGAACAGAACTAGAACAGAACTAGAACTAGAACAGAACTAGAACAGAAACTAGAACAGAACTAGAACAGAACTAGAACAGAACTAGAACAGAACTAGAACAGAACTAGAACAGAACTAGAACAGAACTAGAACAGAACTAGAATAGAACTAGAACAGAACTAGAACAGAACTAGAACAGAACTAGAACAGAACTAGAACAGAACTAGAACAGAACTAGAACAGAACTAGAACAGAACTAGAACAGAACTAGAACAGAACTAGAACAGAACTAGAACAGAACTAGAACAGAACAGAACAGAACTAGACACTAGAACCAGAACTAGAACAGAACTTAGAACAGAACTAGAACAGAACCTAGAACAGAACTAGCAACAGAACTAGAACAGAACTAGAACAGAACTAGAACAGAACTAGAACAGACACTAGACACAGAACTAGAACCGAAACTAGAACAGACTAACAGAGGAGACAGAACTAGAACAGAACTAGAACAGAACTAGAACAGAACTAGAACAGAACTAGAAACAGAACTAACTCAGAACAGAATACAGAACTAGAACCTAACGAACTAGAACAAACTAGAACAGAACTAGAACAGAACTAGAAACTAGAACAGAACTAGAACAGCAACTAGAACAGAACTAGAACAGAACTAGAACAGGACCTAGAACAGGACACTAGACAGACCTAGAACAGAACTAGAAGCAGAACCTGAACAGGAACTAGAACAGCACTTAGAACAGAACTAGAACTGAACTAGAATGAATGAACAGAACCACAACAGAACCACAACAGAACTAGAACAGAACTAGAACAGAACTAGAACCAATCTAGAACTAAACTAGAACTAAACAATTACTTTCGCGAAGCACTCTGGATACAAATATTAATTCATATAAAATTATTTATTTACCTTGAACTTAAAGTTAAATTGACATTCTGACAGAAGTTAATTTTGACAAGTAACAGCAACTAAAGCAAATCAAAATATATAATAAAATGTACCCCGGGAATACTGACGAACTTGATAAAGAATTTTTATAAGTTCTAAGTTTTTTTCGTTTTGCTCTAAGGTATCACTCAGTAACTTTTTTAGACTATTTTTGATGTGACACAACTTGAATCTGTTAAATTGACATTTGACATTGAGTTGAACGGAGGAAATGTAACAAGTTGAAATGTTTAACTATAACTGCTCTGCCTGACTTCCACACCCTTCAGAAGAAACGAGCCAAAATTCAAAGTTTTTCAGTTGTTAATGGGTGACTGTAGAGAGCTTCAAATGAGTCTATAAAATGTATATTTTATACTGTAAATACCAAAAGGAAAAACATGTTTTCCATATAAAGTGTTTTATTTATTTTTTGCAGCAAAAATATAAGAAAGTTTCCCGTTACATTTTGTTTTTTCTTTATGTTTGCCCAAAAAAACTTTTTATATTTATCCAAACCTCTCCTGACAGTTAAAAACTTTTTACATTATAATTTTTCTTTTTAAATATTAATTAGAAAATTTTTGGGCCAAAACTGTTATGAAAAAAAAAAAAACATAAAAACAAATTTGCAAATAAATTTAAGTTAATAAGCCAAAACCCACAGAGCAACAAAAAAAGAAAAAATATAAAGAAATATTTAAATATGAAAAATCTTATGACATTAAAATTAAATATTTAAACAAATTCACAACACCATACATAACCTACAATTTCCATACATAAAATTATCATATTTTTATAAACAAAATTTCTAGCACTTTAATTAAAAAACACATTTGAAAATAAATTAATTTTTCTCTCTTAAATTTAAATAAATATTGCAAATAACATAAGTGGATTTCATTTTAAATAATAGATCAATAAACTATAAAAATCATGTAAAACTAAAACCAGAAACAGGGAAGTAAAATACTACATATAGAAAATGAGGAAAACAAAACTTGAATACTGAATGAAACCAATTAATCAAAATTCTAATTGAATCAACTATTATTCGCTGTATGCATACAAAAGTACAAAGTAGTGCAATGATATTGTAGGTTGTTATTGATGTTGTTTAGATACATGAACCTAAGTATTGAGAACATTAGGGCTGCTCTGGCCTTTTCAATACTCTAAGTCTGGACTAGAACAGAACTAGAACTGAACTAGTACAGAACTAGAACTGAACTAGAACAGAACTAGAACAGAACTAGAACAACACTAGAACAGAACTAGAACTGAACTAGAACAGAACTAGAACTAGAACAGACTAGAACAGAACTAGAACTAGAACAGAACTAGAACAGAACTAGAACAGAACTAGAACAGAACTAGAACAGAACTAGAACAGAACTACTAACAGAACTAGAACAGAACTAGAACAGAACTAGAACAGAACTAGAACAGAACTAGAACAGAACTAGAACAGAACTAGAACAGAACTAGAACAGAACTAGAACAGAACTAGAACAGAACTAGAACAGAACTAGAACAGAACTAGAACAGAACTAGAACAGAACTAGAACAGAACTAGAACAGAACTAGAACAGAACTAGAACAGAACTAGAACAGAACTAGAACAGAACTAGAACAGAACTAGAACAGAACTAGAACAGAACTAGAACAGAACTAGAACAGAACTAGAACAGAACTAGAACAGAACTAGAACAGAACTAGAACAGAACTAGAACAGAACTAGAACAGAACTAGAACAGAACTAGAACAGAACTAGAACAGAACTAGAACAGAACTAGAACAGAACTAGAACAGAACTAGAACAGAACTAGAACAGAACTAGAACAGAACTAGAACAGAACTAGAACAGAACTAGAACAGAACTAGAACAGAACTAGAACAGAACTAGAACAGAACTAGAACAGAACTAGAACAGAACTAGAACAGAACTAGAACAGAACTAGAACAGAACTAGAACAGAACTAGAACAGAACTAGAACAACTAGAACAGAACTAGAAACATAATTAGAACATAATTAGAACAGAACTAGAACAGAACTAGAACAACACTAAAACAGAACTAGAACAACACTAGAACTGAACTATAACTGAACTAGAACTGAACTAGTACTGAACTAGAACTGAACTAGAACTAGAACAGAACTAGAACAGAACTAGAACAGAACTAGAACAGAACTAGAACAGAACTAGAACAGAACTAGAACAGAACTAGAACATAATTAGAACATAATTAGAACAGAACTAGAACAGAACTAGAACAGAACTATAACAGAACTAGAACAGAACTAGAACAGAACTAGAACAGAACTAGAACAGAAGTAGAACAGAACTAGAACAGAACTAGAACAGAACTAGAACAGAACTAGAACAGAACTAGAACTGAACTAAAACTGAACTAGAACAGAACTAGAACAGAACTAGAACAGAACTAGAACAGAACTACAACAGAACTAGAACAGAACTAGAACAGAACTAGAACAGAACTAGAACAGAACTAACAGAACAGAACTAGAACAGAACTAGAACAGAACTAGAACAGAACAGAACTAGAACAGAACTAGAACAGAACTAGAACAGAACTAGAACGGAACTAGAATAGAACTAGAATAGAACTAGAATAGAACTAGAACAGAACTAGAACAGAACTAGAACAGAACTAGAACAGAACTAGAACAGAACTAGAACAGAACTAGAACAGAACAGAACTAGAACAGAACTAGAACAGAACTAGAACAGAACTAGAACAGAACTAGAACAGAACTAGAACAGAACTAGAACAGAACTAGAACAGAACTAGAACAGAACTAGAACAGAACTAGAACAGAACTAGAACAGAACTAGAACAGAACTAGAACAGAACTAGAACAGAACTAGAACTGAACTAGAACTGAACTAGAACTGAACTAGAACAGAACTAGAACAGAACTAGAACAGAACTAGAACAGAACTAGAACAGAACTAGAACAGAACTAGAACAGAACAGAACTAGAACAGAACTAGAACAGAACTAGAACAGAACTAGAACAGAACTAGAACAGAACTAGAACAGAACTAGAACAGAACTAGAACAGAACTAGAACAGAACTAGAACAGAACTAGAACAGAACTAGAACAGAACTAGAACAGAACTAGAACAGAACTAGAACAGAACTAGAACAGAACTAGAACAGAACTAGAACAGAACTAGAACAGAACTGAACTAGATTTGAACTAGAACTGAACTAGAACCTAGCCTGGACTTTAGTCTATGGTTTGGATACTAGATACTATACTCTGGACTATAGCTTATTGTCTAGACTGGACAATGGACTATAGTCTGGACTGTAGACTATGGTTTGGTCTATAGGACTGAACTGGAGCTAATGGAACTATTTTATAGTCTGGAATATAGTCTATAGCTTAGAGTTTAGTTTATAGATTGGACTATAGGTTAAGGTCTGTACTGTAGACTACTGTATGGATTATAGATTATAATCTGAACTCTGGAGTATAGATTATATGTATTATAGACTATATACTAGACTATAATTTATTGCCCGGACTATTGACAATATTGACTGTAGTCTGGACTTAAGTCTATAGTTTGGACTATAGGCTAATAGATATTAATATGGCCTAGTGTTTATAGTCAGGGATATAGACTATAGTCTGGACTGTAGACTATAGTTTGGACTATAGACTATAGTTTGGACTATAGACTATAGTCTAGATTATGTGGATTATAGACCATAGTCTAGACTTTAGACTATTCTTCTTGTTACATTACAATAGCTACCACCTTAATTCATCAGTTTTAACTCAGCCATGCTCTGGCATATTAAAGCCTTTCAAAAGAAACGTGGCACCTTAATGAACTTGCAAACGAGTAAATATGTATGAAATGCAATACGAAACTCGTGCAATCTACATACTAAGTATGATAATGAATTTGAAGTAGTAGAAATGTAAATTTCTAATACTCATAGAAAATAGGAAAAATAGATTCAAAATTGGAATATGTGAAAAAAATTAAAAGCATTTAGTAAATGAAAAACAATCCGGCTCGATTTAAGAACAGAACAAGTTGAAAAGTATCTTCGGTTATGGAACACTTAAGTATGCAAAGAGTGATGGATACAGAAAAACAAACAGGCAGACAGACGGACAGGCGGTATGAAGATGTATAAAGAGACGGACGGATGAACAAAAAGTCTTACAAAACAGACCGACATAACAATATAACCGAACTAAATAAGAAGTCAGTTCTTTAAAAAAAACAACAATAATTGAATGTTTTATGTCTTTTAATTACTAAAGACTTATTAAAGCTAATTAAGAATACTTAAATAATTTTATTATATGGTTTCTTTAAAATTTATACATTTTCATACTTGTAGATACTAAAAAAGCAACCAATCAACTGCACTTCACAAACATTTCAAGAATATCAAGTGAAATGAATGAATTGTAGTGAAACGAAATGAAGTGAAGTGAAATGAAAATGAATCGTATTGAATACATTTCGTTTTTTTTTTTATCATTTGTGATCTGTTTAATGCAACTGTTACAATTATGGATTGTTTAATTACAATTATTGTTGTTGTTTTTGTTGCTGCTGCTGTTGTTGTTGAGTTGTTTTTAAGTGCATTTCACAAAAATCCAACTGCAAAATAAAAACTCAAATCGAAATTGAAAAAAAAAAAATAAAAACTATACAACAACCAGAGTATTAATATTCAACACATGAGTAAATTGTCAGACAGACAAATCGCCTGTCATTGACTGAGTCTTACTACATATGAGAGAAATAACTATGCATGCAAGTGCTTGCAAGGAAGTATTATTGTACAGACAGACGGACGTACAGGCGGACAATGAGTCAATTGTTCAATGGTACTTATTGCTGCACATCAACTTAAATATACCACTTACTTATTAATTTCGTACGTTACTATTTATGCATTTAAGTTTATAATTTTTAATGATTCTTTTTTTTTCAGTTGTTGTTTTAATGAACACACAGCGCTATGAAATTCACATGTTGATGATGTGTATGTGATGTGAAAGAATTAAAAAAATAAAGAATTAAGTACGCAAAAAACACTTAAATTAATGTGCAATATCAATCAGCTGTAAATTGTAAAGAATACAACTGCAGGTCGCAGGATGCCTTAAAATAAGGCCTTAATATCAGAAGCTATCTTGACTATAGACTCAGCTATAGACTGGACTATAAACTCAGCTATAGACTGGACTATAGACTCAGAGTTAGCTATAGTGTGGGCTATGGATTCAACTATAGTCCGGACTATAGACTCAGCTATAGTCTGCACTATAGACTAAGCTATAGTTTGGACTATAAACTCAGCTATAGAATAGACTATAGACTCAGCTATAGTCTGGACTATGGAATCATCTATAGTCTGGACTATAGACTCAGCTATAGTCTGGACTATAGACTCAGCTATAGTCTGTACTATAGACTCAGATATAGTCTGGACTATAGACTCAGATATAGTCTGGACTATAGTCTCAGCTATAGTCTGGACTATAGACTCAGCTATAGTCTGGACTATAGACTCAGCTATAGTCTTGACTATAGACTCAGCTATAGTCTTGACTATAGACTCAGCTATAGTCTGGACTATAGACTCAGCTATAGTCTGTACTATAGACTCAGCTATAGTCTGGACTATAGACTCAGATATAGTCTGGACTATAGACTCAGATATAGTCTGGACTATAGACTCAGCTATAGTCTTGACTATAGACTCAGCTATAGTCTGGACTATAGACTCAGCTATAGTCTGGACTATAGACTCAGATATAGTCTGGACTATAGACTCAGATATAGTCTGGACTATAGACTCAGCTATAGTCTGGACTATAGACTCAGCTATAGTCTGGACTATAGACTCAGCTATAGTCTGGACTATAGACTCAGCTATAGTCTGGACTATAGACTCAGCTATAGTCTTGACTATAGACTCAGCTATAGTCTGGACTATAGACTCAGCTATAGTCTGGACTATAGACTCAGCTATAGTCTGGACTATAGACTCAGCTATAGTCTGGACTATAGACTCAGCTATAGTCTGGACTATAGACTCAGCTATAGTCTGGACTATAGACTCAGCTATAGTCTGGACTATAGACTCAGCTATAGTCTGGACTATAGACTCAGCTATAGTCTGGACTATAGACTCAGCTATAATCTGCACTATATACTCAGCTATAGTCTGGACTATAGACTCAGCTATAGTCTGGACTATAGACTCAGCCATAGTCTGGAATATAGACTATTATATAGTCTGGACTATAGACTCAGATATAGCCTGGACTACAGACTCAGCTATAGTCTGAACTATAGACTCGGCTATTGGTTTACAGTCTGTACTATAGACTAATTTACAGTCTGGTATAGACTAATCTATAGTCTGGTCTATAGACTAATCTATAGTCTGGACTATGGACTACTCTATAGTCTGGACTGTAGACTAATCTATAGTCTGGTCTATAGACTAATCTATAGTCTGGACTATAGACTAATATATAGACTGGACTATAAACTCAGCTATAGTCTGGACTATAAACTCAGCTATAGTCTGGACTATAAACTCAGCTATAGTCTGGACTATAGACTCAGCTATAGTCTGGACTATAGACTCAGCTATAGTCTGGACTATAGACTCCGCTATAGTCTGGACTATAGACTCAGCTACAGTCTGGACGATAGACTCAGCTAGAGTCTGGACTATAGAATCAGCTATAGTCTGGACTATAGACTCAGCTATAGTATGGACCATAGACTCAGCTATAGTCTGGACTATAGACTCTGCTATAGTCTGCACTATAGACTCAGCCATAGTCTGGACTATAGACTCAGCTATAGTCTGCACTATATACTCAGCTATAGTCTGGATTATAGATTCAGCTATAGTCTGGACTATAGACTCAACTACAATATGGACCATAGACTCAGCTATAGTCTGGACTATAGACTCAGCTATAGTCTGGACTATAGACTCAACTATAGTCTGGACTATAGACTCAGCTATAGTCTGGACTATAGACTCAGCTATAGTCTGGACTATAGACTCAGCCATAGTCTGGACTATAGACTACTATATAGTCTGGACTATAGACTCATATATAGCCTGGACTACAGACTCAGCTATAGTATGAACTATAGACTCGGCTATTGGTTTACAGTCTGTACTATAGACTAATTTATAGTCTGGTATAGACTAATCTATAGTCTGGACTATGGACTACTCTATAGTCTGGACTGTAGACTAATCTATAGTCTGGTCTATAGACTAATCTATAGTCTGGACTATAGACTAATATATAGACTGGACTATAAACTCAGCTATAGTCTGGACTATAGACTCAGCTATAGTCTGGACTATAGACTCCGCTATAGTCTGGACTATAGACTCAGCTACAGTCTGGACTATAGACTCAGCTATAGTCTGGACTATAGAATCAGCTATAGTCTGGACTATAGACTCAGCTATAGTATGGACCATAGACTCAGCTATAGTCTGGACTATAGACTCTGCTATAGTCTGGACTATAGACTCAGCCATAGTCTGGACTATAGACTCAGCTATAGTCTGCACTATATACTCAGCTATAGTCTGGATTATAGACTCAGCTATAGTCTGGACTATAGACTCAACTACAATATGGACCATAGACTCAGCTATAGTCTGGACTATAGACTCACCTATAGTCTGGACTATAGACTCAGCCATAGTCTGGACTATAGACTCAGCCATAGTCTGGACTATAGACTATTATATAGTCTGGACTATAGACTCAGATATAGCCTGGACTACAGACTCAGCTATAGTCTGAACTATAGACTCGGCTATTGGTTTACAGTCTGTACTATAGACTAATCTATAGTCTGGTATAGACTAATCTATAGTCTGGTCTATAGACTAATCTATGGTCTGGACTATAGACTAATCTATTGTCTGGACTATAGACTAATATATAGTCTGGACTATAGACTCAGCTATAGTGTGGACTATAGACTAATCTATAGTGTGGACTATGGACTAATCTATAGTCTTAACTATAGACTAGTCTATAGTATGGACTATATAGTTTAGTCTATAGTCCAGACTATAGCTTAGTCTTTAGTCCAGACTATAGTCCAGACTATAGCTTAGTCTATAGTCCAGACAATAGATTAGTCTTGACTATAGGCTAACCGGCTTATAAACCCTAGTCCAAACTATAGACTAGTCCATAGTATGGACTATAGAATAATCTATAGGTTGGACTATAGACTAATCTATAGTCTGGACTGTAGACTTATCTATAGTCTGGACTATAGACTAACCGATAATCTGGACTATAGACTAATCTATAGTATAACTGGACTGAAGACTAAGTATGGTCCGATCTAAAGCCGTTATCCGCTTTATAAGTTTAAGTCTTATTATATCTGTTTTTAAATATACTTGAATAAGTATTTAAATTTTTCTCTCTTAAGTGGTTTTTTGTCATCGCCAGCATTTTTCTCAATTGTAAAGAAATATTTTTATTTGCATTTTCTGTAACAAGATTTTCATAGTAAATATAAATATTGTTGCTGTTTGTAATATTATATATATTTTTTTATTTTAATTTAAATTTTTTCTTTTTTTTTTAATTTTTATTATTACTATTATTTCTTAAGCTGTTAATGTCCATTAAATGGGCGTTGACAGGCCAGTATATACTTGAATTAAAGTTCAAGTTATTTATTAAAACGACACGATGAGATTATATAAAATGGGGAAAAAAAAATAACGAAAGCAACAAAAAAATACACAATCCACTTAAGACCTCACAAATTGCAATCTTTGTTTGAGGGGGATTTATACTTTCTGCGTTTAAAATGATACAAAAGCAAAAACAAAAAATATGTCAAAGATGGTGGATGTACAGTGTCTCTCATAAGTATTCGAATTTAATGTATTATGAAAACAGACATCATTTTATAATAGATTTTGCGGGAAAAATAAATAAATAAATTTATTATGTTGTCCAGACAGTCCTTAAATTTTATACCACATTTTAAAAATAAAAAAAAAAAATAATTTACTTAAACTAATTTAACTTTTTTTAAAAAAAGTGCAAAAAATAGCTTCACAAAAGTATTCGAATTTTTTGTATAAATCATATTTAGATTAGCACTATGAAGTAAAAATAAATAATTAAAATTAAATTAATGTTTTGTATAGTAGCCTTTATTTTTAAAAACAACTTCCAAGCGTCGTGGGTCCGTTTCTACCAATTTATGGAATAGTTCTGGCGTTATTTTGTCCCATTCTTCATGCAAAGCAACCGTATGGTGGTTTTAGAGGATAATGAGTGATTTAAAAGTTGTTCTTGTAAATATAACCACATATTTTCAATGGAGTTTAAGTCCAGATATTAACTTCATTGAAAATTTGGTGAAAGAAGATACTTAGTGTTGTAAATGATCAACATTTTCACGTACCAGGTCGTGTATTTTGGATCGTTTTTCTGTTGAAAAATAAATTGAATGGGTTGTAGCCCCATTTTGGTGGTACTAGCATGCAAATTCTGCTCTAAAATTGACAAGTGGACCTTCTAGTCTATAATTACAATAATAAATTTTAGCAGTCCAACACCGTGGACGGTCACAGAACCCCAAAATATGGCAAAGCAACTTGGGTGCTTTACAGTTGGTTTTAAGTTAGATAATTCCAAGGCATCTCCAAGCTTTCGTCATATCATTTGACGGCCATCTGAGCCAAAAATATTATATTTGTTCTAATAGTCGAAGATAACCTCCTTCCAGAATCCAATATTCTTACTTATGAGTCTATTTGCGGAGTCAAGACACTTAACATCGATTAACTTCGATATGAGCGGTTTCCACCTTGGTACTTGACCATGCAAATTATTGCTCCCTAGTACTTTGCGCACAATTTCGACACTAATTTTTATTCACAGGACCGTCCTGAGTTCGTTGTTAATTTTTGGAGCTGATAGATGAAGGTTCCTTAGGTAATTCCTCAGTATTTCTCTGTCGTCCTGTATTGACAGCAGTTTTGGACGACTTGATAATGGCAAATACTCGATGGAATTCTTAGTTCCATGCGTGTAATGACAAAATATATTGTCGATGGGAATCTATCAAACATTTCCTATATGTATTTAATTGATCGGCCTTGATTATACAGATATAAATTAATTTTTTAATTTGAATTGATCAACTCTTTTTCTTTGAACATTTTAAGCGCTTACACAGGAAGGATTTACAACATAATTATACAAATTTCCAAAAAATATAATGTTAAATATTCCATATAACCACTACCTGCATAATGGGTTAATTAATGGGCAATAAAACACGTGTTCAAGGATTCTAATAAAGTTCTTAGAAAAAATTCGAATATTTTTGCGCAGTACCTGAAATGACCCTTTTTGGGTTTTTTCCATTTTCTTGGAAACCATTAATGAGTTTTTATTACTTTTTTCTTGTATTTTGTAAAAATAATATAAATTAATAAAATTTCATTAAAAAATTTTAAATACCATTATTATTTTTAAAGCAGCATCATAAAATAACACAGTAATTAATAAAAAATAATAAATTCGAATATTTATGTGAGACACTGTATATATAATTATAAGAGATCAAAGCTTGAGTATTTAAAGTATTTCTTTTTTTTTTCACATGACAACAGCTATAAAATACAATTTTTTTTTATAAAACGATTTAAATTAAGAGCAAATGATAAGATTTAGAACAACAACATAACGTTAGGTAAAGTAATGTTAAGGTTAGGAGATATATAAATAGTTGAAACAGGGAGGGATTCTAAACTTTAAGTCGATTGGAAAGGAAACGCTTTCAAATCACTATACTTTAACTGTAATCAATATAAAAATTCTCAATATTTTGGTTTAAAAGTTCGGAAATTCTTATTTTTTATTGCCTCGAGTTTCTATCAGAACTTGAGTTACAACTTACGTTTTCGGAATCTTCATAGAATTTTTTACTTTGAATTCTTTACTCACCTAAAACGAGAAGAAAATAAATGTAAAGGTTTTAGTTTAATTTTAATAATTCTTTGAAATATTTTGGTTCAAAAATTGTCCCTAAAAAGTTAAATGTTTTGATATAAACTGCAAAATTAAAGTCGTGTTGCTTAAACCCATACCAACCTCAAACTATTTCTTAATTAAATAATCAGATGATAAAATAAAACACTTTACACTTCACCACTTCATAAATACCCAGGGCTATAAAAATAACAACATGTCTTTGTTAAACTAATTAGAAAATCATAACATTAGATCAGTGTCTTAGAGTTCAAACAAGCTAAGTCTGTATTCAGCCAAGAAAAACTAATTTCTTATTAAAATCTTGGTTTCCAAACACCCAGATATACATATGTACAGCTTATAAAGTCCATTATTACTTTTTTATTTTGCTCCATTTCTAATAATCCTATCATAAGTGGACTTACCACATTTTGCCTTATAAATTACAATATACAAATGAAATACATACTTTATTAAAAAAAAATTCGCTTTAATTTTTAATTTAATTTTAATTCTACTCTACATTGTAGCTGTCACATATTTATAATGTTTTAAATTTATTGCATTTTTCTACAATTTATGCATAACTATAGAATTTAAGATGAACAAAAATAAAACCATAAAAGACAAAAATAAACTCAATACAGTATATTTAAGTATAAATAAATTTTATAAATTATTCTACCATGTGGTTATAATGGCTTTAATAAGTAGTAACCCACAATACGGATGATATATGATCGAGATAAATAAAAGAATTATTATAACAAATAAAATTATGGACCTTATAGGAAAGAAAAACGGCTTGGTAGCAAGATTTTCTAAAAACTACATTATATGGAAGCATATAGTCTGAGCTAGAACTGAACTAGAAATAAACTAGAACAGAACTAGAACAGAACTAGAACAGAACTAGAACAGAACTAGAACAGAACTAGAACAGAACTAGAACAGAACTAGAACAGAACTAGAACAGAACTAGAACAGAACTAGAACAGAACTAGAACAGAACTAAAACTGAACTAGAGGTGAACTAGAACTGAACTAGAACTGAACTAGAACTGAACTAGAACTGAACTAGAACTGAACTAGAACTGAACTTGAACTAGAACTGAACTAGAACTGAACTAGAACTGAACTAGAACTGAACTAGAACTGAACTAGAACTGAACTAGAACTGAACTAGAACTGAACTAGAACTGAACTAGAACTGAACTAGAACTGAACTAGAACTGAACTAGAACTGAACTAGAACTGAACTAGAACTGAACTAGAACTGAACTAGAACTGAACTAGAACTGAACTAGAACTGAAATAGAACTGAACTAGAACTGAACTAGAACTGAACTAGATCTGAACTAGAACTGAACTAGAACTGAACTAGAACTGAACTAGAACTGAAATAGAACTGAACTAGAACTGAACTATAATTGAACAGAACTTGAAGACTATAGACTAGACTATAGACTAGAATATAGACTAGACTATAGACTAGACTATAGACTAGACTATAGACTAGACTATAGACTAGACTATAGACTAGACTATAGACTAGACTATAGACTAGACTATAGACTAGACTATAGACTAGACTATAGACTAGACTATAGACTAGACTATAGACTAGACTATAGACTAGACTATAGACTAGACTATAGACTAGACTATAGACTAGATTATCGACTAGACTATAAACTAGACTATAAACTAGACTATAGACTACACTATAGATTAGTCTTTAGTCTAGTCTATAGTCTAGACTATAGTCTATAGACTATAGACTATAGACTAGACTAGACTAGACTATAGACTAGACTAGACTATAGACTAGACTAGACTATAGACTAGACTATAGACTAGACTATAGACTAGGCTACAGACTAGACTATAGACTATAGACTAGACTATAGACTAGACTATAGACTAGACTATAGACTAGACTATAGACTAGACTATAGTCTAGACTATAGACTAGACTATAGACTAGACTATAGACTAGACTATAGACTAGACTATAGACTAGACTATAGACTAGACTATAGACTATACTATAGACTATACTATAGACTAGACTATAGACTAGACTATAGACTAGACTATAGACTAGACTATAGACTATACTATAGACTAGACTATAGACTAGACTATAGACTAGACTATAGACTAGACTATAGACTAGACTATAGACTAGACTATAGACTAGACTATAGACTAGACTATAGACTAGACTATAGACTAGACTATAGACTAGACTATAGACTAGACTATAGACTAGACTATAGACTAGACTATAGACTAGACTATAGACTAGACTATAGACTAGACTATAGACTAGACTATAGACTAGACTATAGACTAGACTATAGACTAGACTATAGACTAGACTATAGACTAGACTATAGACTAGACTATAGACTAGACTATAGACTAGACTATAGACTAGACTATAGACTAGACTAATAGACTAGACTATAGACTAGACTATAGACTAGACTATAGACTAGACTATAGACTAGACTATAGACTAGACTATAGACTAGACTATAGACTAGACTATAGACTAGACTATAGACTAGACTATAGACTAGACTATAGACTAGACTATAGACTAGACTATAGGACTAAGCCTATAGACTAGACTATAGACTAGACTATAGACTAGACTATAGACTAGACTATAGACTAGACTATAGACTAGACTTAGACTAGACTATAGACTGACTATAGACTAGACTATAGACTAGACTATAGACTAGACTATAGACTAGACTATAGACTAGACTATAGACTAGACTATAGACCTAGACTATAGACTAGACTATAGACTAGACTATAGACTAGACTATAGACTAGACTAGACTAGACTATAGACTAGACTATAGACTAGACTATAGACTAGACTATAGACTAGACTATAGACTAGACTATAGACTAGACTATAGACTAGACTATAGACTAACTATAGACTAGACTAGACTATAGACTAGGACTATAGACTAGACTATAGACTAGACTATAGACTAGACTATAGACTAGACTATAGACTAGACTATAGACTAGACTATAGACTAGACTATAGACTAGACTATAGACTAGACTATAGACTAGACTATAGACTAGGACTATAGACTAGACTATAGACTAGACTATAGACTAGACTATAGACTAGACTATAGACTAGACTATAGACTAGACTATAGACTAGACTATAGACTAGACTATAGACTAGACTATAGACTAGACTATAGACTAGACTATAGACTAGACTATAGACTAGACTATAGACTAGACTATAGACTAGACTATAGACTAGACTATAGACTAGACTATAGACTAGACTATAGACTAGACTATAGACTAGACTAGACTAGACTAGACTATAGACTAGACTATAGACTAGACTATAGACTAGACTATAGACTAGACTATAGACTAGACTATAGACTAGACTATAGACTAGACTATAGACTAGACTATAGACTAGACTATAGACTAGACTATAGACTAGACTATAGACTAGACTATAGACTAGACTATAGACTAGACTATAGACTAGACTATAGACTAGACTATAGACTAGACTATAGACTAGACTATAGACTAGACTATAGACTAGACTATAGACTAGACTATAGACTAGACTATAGACTAGACTATAGACTAGACTATAGACTAGATATAGACTAGACTATAGACTAGACTATAGACTAGATAGACTAGATAGACTAGACTATAGACTAGACTATAGACTAGACTATAGACTAGACTATAGACTAGACTATAGACTAGACTATAGACTAGACTAGACTATAGACTAGACTATAGACTAGACTATAGACTAGACTATAGACTAGACTATAGACTAGACTATAGACTAGACTATAGACTAGACTATAGACTAGACTATAGACTAGACTATAGACTAGACTATAGACTAGACTATAGACTAGACTATAGACTAGACTATAGACTAGACTATAGACTAGACTATAGACTAGACTATAGACTAGACTATTGACTAGACTATAGACTAGACTATAGACTAGACTATAGACTAGACTATAGACTAGACTATAGACTAGACTATTGACTAGACTATAGACTAGACTATAGACTAGACTATAGACTAGACTATAGACTAGACTATAGACTAGACTATAGACTAGACTATAGACTAGACTATAGACTAGACTATAGACTAGACTATAGACTAGACTATAGACTAGACTATAGACTAGACTATAGACTAGACTATAGACTAGACTATAGACTAGACTATAGACTAGACTATAGACTAGACTATAGACTAGACTATAGACTAGACTATAGACTAGACTATAGACTATATAGAATACATCAAAACTGTATGTTAGACTATAAACTGAAATGTAGTCAAGAATATAGACTAGACTATAATCGAGATAAAACTAGGCTAGACTACAAATTAGACTATAGTCAAGACTTTAGACTAGACTATAGACTAGGTTATTGAACAGACTATGAACTAGTCTATTGGTAAGACTATAGACTGGACAATAGACTACATGATTACATGATAGTCAAGACAGCATGCTAGACTATAGATTGACTTTAGTGAAGAAAATAGACTAGACTATACTCGAGACTAGACTAGCCTAAAGTCAAGACTTTTGAATAGGCTATAGACTAGATTATAGAACAGACTATATACTAGACTATGGACTACACTATACAATGGACTACAGTCAAGACTATATACTGAATGATAGTCAAGACTATAAACTAGACTATAGTCAAGTTTATAGACTTTGGTCAAGACTACCGACTAGACTCAAGCTATCGTGGGGAATATTGTTGAAAATATAGTTTAATTTTTATATTTTTTACAATAACTTCTTTCCATCCATAGAGTGTGCTGTATTATTGTTGATTATAAATTAAAATTATACATATTTTGTTGCAATTTTTGACCATTGATATATATTCCATTTCGCTCTACCACATTACAAGTTGATTTTGGTTTAATTTATACTGTTCGTACATGTTTATTTTGTTGCTGGCAGTTGTGTTTTTGTTCCCCCAGTTTTAATTATCACTGCGAGATAATTTAACAAAACTATAGATAGCATGATGATGATGATGCTACAGCTACTGCTGTTTATTGTTTATTAAAATATATAAATTTATTAATAGGGAAAATATATAAACAACTACTTTTGCTTTTACAAACATTTCAACAAATATAATTTATATTTATATTTAATATTTAAATTCTGTGTATTTTTGCTGTCAGTTTTCGTGAAAGAAAAAAACTTTATTTTTACTTGAAACATTTTGTTGGAAATTATTTTATAGTTTATTTTCCATCAGTCCTCGGGGAATTTAAAGTTTTTGTAAAAATAGTCGCAACAAGAACAACAACAGCTGGCAAATGTAAAAAACTTTAGAATTTTATTAGAATAGGAATTTAGAACTATAATCGGGAAGATATTTTGAACCTAAATCCAGCTCATAACCGATCTACATTGAACTTTTTTCACAAATATTTTAGATTTTTTTCGAAATTTAAATTCTCTCTCCTAATTTCTTACAGTGTAATGTTAAATCATTATTGTAAGGCCTTTTTAATACTGACAGAAGTGTTGATGTTATAATAATATTTGTTGACAGTTGAAATATGTTGGAAAAAATCTATAAAAATTTAAAAATTAATAAAAGAAATTTAAACTTTTTGCTTAAATTTCAATAAAATAATTTTACTAAAATTTTAAGTTTTTCAAAATCTACTAAATATTAACTAAAACCACAAATAAATGCTGTCAAATTAAAAATTTATATTTCCTTAATAAATTATTAATATTTTAATTTTAATTGCATAAACAATTTAAAATTTCAAATTTATTTAATTTCATAATTTCATGTGTTCGGCAGTGTGTGTGTGTTTTATTTCCAATTGATTAAACAAACTAATAACAACATTTATTGAATTTTTCCGTTAATCATTTAAACCAACTATGTACAACAGAAAAAAAACAGCAACTAAAACTATTTATTATCTATTTAATTAAAATAAACAATTGGGTTTTTTTTTCTCTGAAAAATTTATAGCAGAAATATTTTTGCACCATCTATTTTATGACCATCAGCTACCAAGGAAAACTAAACGATATAATGGGAGGGGACATTTTACAGAGGTATGGCAAAGTGCAGAGGTAGTAAAAAAGACTTTATTGCAAAAAACAATGCGTAAACTATGATGAAGTTAAAAAATAAATATTTACATTGTTTAAAACGGCAGCAAAAACTAAAACACAACAATGACAAAGACTAGGAAAAGAGCTAACGGAATCAAATGGCAACATTAGTAAAAGATACAGTGGAACTGATGCAAAAAACTATACAAGAGTTTTTATACCCTACACCACTTTAGTGGGGAGGGTATATTGGATTTGTGCTGATGTTTGTAACATACAAAAATATTCGTCCTAGACCCACCTTAAAGTATACCAATCGGCTTAGAATCGATTTCTGAGTCGATTAATCTATGTCCGTCCGTCCGTCTGGCTGGCTGGCTGTCTGGCTGTCAATGTAAACCTTGTGCGCAAGGTACAGGTCGCAATTTTCAAGATAATTGGATCAAATTTGGCACGCACGTTTTATTTGACCCAAGGACGAAGCCTATTGAAAATGGTTAAAATCGGTCCATTATTTCACCTAGCCCCCATAGCACAGAACCCCCCGAAAAGGGCTTCTGAGCTCATAATTATGTTAAATATACAGATATATCGATAAAATACGGAACAACTAAGTTTTATAGAAGTCTTGATGACCCTGCCAAATTTCATAAAGATCGGGCCCCATTTGACCCTAGCTCCCATACAAAGTCCCCTTCAGAAAATTACTTGAATGTCCCAAATTAACTTATAAACACAAATATCGCGATGAAATTCAGCACAATAAAATATTATGTAAATATAAATATATTCACAAAATTTTATCGGGCTTGGTCCATATTTGCCCATAGCCCCCATATAAAGCCTCTTTCAGAAAATAAGTTTTTCATCCATAAATTGCTTAAATGTATCGGAACAAGGGAATATTGAAGATAAATGCTTTATTATGAAAAATAAATCACATTTAATATTTATAACTGGTGTAGGGTATTATATGGTCGGCCACGCCCGACTATACTTTCTTACTTGTTTAGTTTTTCAACATTAAATCTGTTCTAAATCTGTTGTAGTTCGATTTTAGTTTAATTCTAGTTCAGTTCAGTTCTAGTTCTAGTTCAGTTCTAGTTCAGTTCTAGTTTAGTTCTAGTTCAGTTCTAGTTCAGTTCTAGTTCAGTTCTAGTTCAGTTCTAGTTCAGTTCTAGTTCAGTTCTAGTTCAGTTCAGTTCTAGTTCGGTTCTAGTTCAGTTTTAGTTCAGTTTTAGTTCAGTTCTAGTTCTGTTCTAGTTTTGTCCTAGTTCACTTCTAGTTCAGTTCTAGTTCAGTTCTAGTTCAGTTTTAGTTCAGTTTTAGTTCAGTTCTAGTTCTGTTCTAGTTTTGTCCTAGTTCACTTCTAGTTCAGTTCTAGTTCAGTTCTACTTCTGTTCTAGTTCTGTTCTAGTTCTGTTCTAGTTCTGTTCTAGTTCTGTTCTAGTTCTGTTCTAGTTCTGTTCTAGTTCTGTTCTAGTTCTGTTCTAGTTCTGTTCTACTTCTGTTCTAGTTCTGTTCTAGTTCTGTTCTAGTTCTCTTCTAGTTCTGTTCTAGTTCTGTTCTAGTTCTGTTCTAGTTCTGTTCTAGTTCTGTTCTAGTTCTGTTCTAGTTCTGTTCTAGTTCTGTTCTAGTTCTGTTCTAGTTCTGTTCTAGTTCTGTTCTAGTTCTGTTCTAGTTCTGTTCTAGTTCTGTTCTAGTTCTGTTCTGTTCTAGTTCTGTTCTAGTTCTGTTCTAGTTCTGTTCTAGTTCTGTTCTAGTTCTGTTCTAGTTCTGTTCTAGTTCTGTTCTAGTTCTGTTCTAGTTCTATTCTAGTTCTGTTCTAGTTCTGTTCTAGTTCTGTTCTAGTTCTGTTCTTGTTCTGTTCTAGTTCTGTTCTAGTTCTGTTCTAGTTCTGTTCTAGTTGTTGTTCTAGTTCTGCTCTGTTCTAGTTCTGTTCTAGTTCTATTCTAGTTCTGTTCTAGTTCTGTTCTAGTTTCTGTTCTAGTTCTGTTCTAGTTCTGTTCTAGTTCTGTTCTAGTTCTATTCTAGTTCTATTCTAGTTCTGTTTCTAGTTCTGTTCTAGTTCTGTTCTAGTTCTATTCTAGTTCTGTTCTAGTTCTGTTCTAGTTCTGTTCTAGTTCTGTTCTAGTTCTGTTCTAGTTCTGTTCTAGTTCTGTTCTAGTTCTGTTCTAGTTCTGTTCTAGTTCTGTTCTAGTTCTGTTCTAGTTCTGTTCTAGTTCTGTTCCAGTTCTGTTCTAGTTCTGTTCTAGTTCAATTCTAGTTCTGTCCTAGTTCTGTTCTAGTTCTGTTCTAGTTCTGTTCTAGTTCTGTTCTAGTTCTGTTCTAGTTCTGTTCTAGTTCTGTTCCAGTTCTGTTCTAGTTCTGTTCTAGTTCTGTTCTAGTTCTGTTTTAGTTCTGTCCTAGTTCTGTTCTAGTTCTGTTCTAGTTCTGTTCTAGTTCTGTTCTAGTTCTGTTCTAGTTCTGTTCTAGTTCTGTTCTAGTTCTGTTCTAGTTCTGTTCTAGTTCTGTTCTAGTTCTGTTCTAGTTCTGTTCCAGTTCTGTTCTGGTTCTGTTCTAGTTCTGTTCTAGTTCTGTTCTAGTTCTGTCCTAGTTCTGTTCTAGTTCTGTTCTAGTTCTGTTCTAGTTCTGTTCTAGTTCTGTCTAGTTCTGTTCTAGTTCTGTTCTAGTTCTGTTCTAGTTCTGTTCTAGTTCTGTTCTAGTTCTGTTCTGAGTTCTGTTCTAGTTCTGTTCTAGTTCTGTTCTAGTTCTGTTCTAGTTCTGTTCTAGTTCTTGTTCTAGTTCTGTTCTAGTTCTGTTCTTGTTCTGTTCTAGTTCTGTTCTAGTTCTATTCTAGTTCTATTCTATTTCTGTTCTAGTTCTGTTCTAGTTCTGTTCTAGTTCTATTCTATTCTGTTCTAGTTCTGTTCTAGTTCTGTTCTAGTTCTGTTCTAGTTCTATTCTAGTTCTATTCTAGTTCTGTTCTAGTTCTGTTCTGTTCTAATTCTATTCTAGTTTCTGTTCTAGTTCTTTCTAGTTCTGTTCTAGTTCTGTTCTAGTTCTCTGTTCTAGTTCTGTTCTAGTTCTGTTCTAGTTCTGTTCTAGTTCTGTTCTAGTTTCTGTTCTAGTTCTGTTCTAGTTCTGTTCTAGTTCTGTTCTAGTTCTGTTCTAGTTCTGTTCTAGTTCTGTTCTAGTTCTGTTCTAGTTCTGTTCTAGTTCGGTTCTAGTTCTGTTCTAGTTCTGTTCCAGTTGTGTTCTAGTTCTGTTCTAGTTCTGTTCTAGTTCTGTCCTAGTTCTGTTCTAGTTCTGTTCTAGTTCTGTTCTAGTTCTGTTCTAGTTCTGTTCTAGTTCTATTCTAGTTCTGTTCTAGTGATGTTTTAGTGCTGTTTTAGTGCTGTTGTAGTTCCTGTTAAAAAACTACCTTACAAACACATTTATTATCAGAGGATATTGATCTTCTTCCACAACATTAGCTAATTAAAACGCCTTAAAAAGTTCCCTTTTCCTATTTTCTGAACCCCTTTTCACCTTAACCCCATTTTTTAGTGTAAAATTATATAATGTGCATAAATTACAAGAATTTAGGCTTAATAAATTATCTGTAAACATTAATTATCAACCAAAAAACATATTTTATATCAACACCTACAACCGGAAAAAAATAATGCCAATTAGATACACAAACACGTGAACTCTTAGGCAGGTGTCGAATAAAAAACCAAACATACGCACGTATGCACGAATAGAATAATGCGAAACGGAAATACGCGTACCACAACTATTAACTCTGGCCAGGAAAATAATATTACCATATTTTATATTATTGTTGTATTTTATGCATAAATAAATACACTAATAACAACAACAAAATAATAACAATAACAAACGAATATAAACACAAACAATATGAAAAGTTGTTATTCTGACAATAGTGACAGTCAGAAGCTGTTAGTGGTAGCCATGTTTGTTATTGTTCCCCAATTGTTATTGTTTTGTTTGCTAATGTTGTTATTTTTGTTATCTTCATGCACTAGTGTCAAACTCGTGAATCTCTTTAGAGTTGCCTGACTGCCTAAAGCTTTGATGTTGCCAAACAGTAGAAAAAAAAGAACACACTTTGTTATTTGAAGTGTCACAGGAAAAGTTGCTGTGTAACATGTTGTTTGTCTTTTTTTCTGCATTTATACGCAGTTTGCCAAACAAAACAATTTAAAAAAGTGTTTAACATTTTTTTTTGCAAAAGATGGTGGCATATTCACTATAATATTTGCTGTATTGTTTAATTTTTAATATCACTCTATTTGTCCTTTTCTTATAAATGCGAAACAACACAAAAATCTGTCACATCAGCCCTTTTTCCTTTGGGACAGCAACATCTGCATTTGTTTGTTGTCATTGTCAAAGGTGGTTTCGAAAACAATGATTTGGTTTTGTCTCAAAAGGATAATGGAAATTTAATACTTCTTTTGTGGAAGTGTTTTAAATTATTATTATTATTTTTAGATATCAGCTGTTTATATGATTGGTATTATATAAATATTAAAGAATTTAAAACGATTACGTTAAAAGCTATAATTCCTATAAATCACGTTGTTTTAAGTTTAAAAATGTTTTCATCGTTTCCTTTCCTCCTTAATTTTCATTATTTTAAATGAAATTGAAATTTAAAAAAATATTATTTTTACCAAGAGCTCTTAAATTAGATCTTCTTCGCAAACTACTTGCAATTTACAGTTTGTGCGAAATAAACAAAAGAAAAAACAAATTTATCGATTCTACTGTAGTGGACTCCGCCTTCGCCAACTTAGTACAGAATAGAAGTGGTGTTTGTTTATTAAAGCTGCTGCATTTTAAAAAAATGTTTTTTCAAAAGAGTATTTAGTAGTTTTTACAATTTGTAACCTGTTTACGTTATTATTTATTTTGTTCTTGAGTGGAATACAACCATTAAATGCCAACCACTGATGCGACTCTAGCTTGACAATACCATGAATGTTGACTTAAAGTTGTAGGTATCACTGCATCTAACAGTGGACAAAGATAAACTAAATTTGTTCAACGTAAACTGAACTAGAATAGAACTAGAACTGAACTAGAACTGAACTAGAACTGAACTAGAACTGAACTAGAACTGAACTAGAACTGAACTAGAACTGAACTAGAACTGAACTAGAACTGAACTAGAACTGAACTAGAACTGAACTAGAACTGAACTAGAACTGAACTAGAACTGAACTAGAACTGAGCTAGAACTGAACTAGAACTGAACTAGAACAGAACTAGAACTGAACTAGAACTGAACTAGAACTGAACTAGAACTGAACTAGAACTGAACTAGAACTGAACTAGAACTGAACTAGAACTGAACTAGAACTGAACTAGAACAGAACTAGAACAGAACTAGAACAGAACTAGAACAGAACTAGAACAGAACTAGAACAGAACTAGAACAGAACCAGAACAGAACTAGAACAGAACTAGAACAGAACTAGAACAGAACTAGAACAGAACTAGAACAGAACTAGAACAGAACTAGAACAGAACTAGAACAGAACTAGAACAGAACTAGAACAGAACTAGAACAGAACTAGAACAGAACTAGAACAGAACTAGAACAGAACTAGAACAGAACTAGAACAGAACTAGAACAGAACTAGAACAGAACTAGAACAGAACTAGATCAGAACTGAACTAGAACAGAACTTAAACAGAACTAGAACAGAACTAGAACAGAACTAGACAGAACTAGAACAGAACTAGAACAGAACTAGAACAGAACAGAAAAACAAACTAAAAAAACTAGAACAGAACTAGAACAGAACTAGAACAGAACTAGAACAGAACTAGAACAGAACTAGAACAAACTAGAACAGAACTAGAACAGAACTAGAACAGAAACTAGAACAGAACTAGAACAGAACTAGAACAGAACTAGAACAGAACTAGAACAGAACTAAAACAGAACTAAAACAGAACTAACAGAACAGAACTAGAACAAGAACTAGAACAGAACTAGAACTAGAAAACAGAACTAGAACAGAACTAGAACAGAACTGAACAGAACTAGAACAGAACTAGAACAGAATAGAACAAACTAGAACAGAACTAGAACACAGAACGAACAGAAACAGAACTAGAACAGAACTAGAACAGAACTAGAACAAACTAGAACAGAACTAGAACAGAACTAGAACAGAACTAGAACAGAACTAGAACAGAACTAGAACAGAACTAGAACAGAACTAGAACAGAACTAGAACAGAACTAGAACAGAACTAGAACAGAACTAGAACAGAACTAGAACAGAACTAGAACAGAACTAGAACAGAACTAGAACAGAACTAGAACAAACTAGAACAACTAGAACAGAACTAGAACAGAACTAGAACAGACTAGACAGAACTAGAACAGAACTAGAACAGAACTAGAACAAACTAGAACAGAACTAGAACAACTAGAACAGAACTAGAACAGAACTAGAACAGAACTAGAACATAACTAGAACAGAACTAGAACAGAACTAGAACAGAACTAGAACAGAACTAGAACAGAACTAGAACAGAACTAGAACAGAACTAGAACAGAACTAGAACAGAACTAGAACAGAACTAGAACTAGAACAGAACTAGAACAGAACTAGAACAGAACTAGAACAGAACTAGAACAGAACTAAGAACAGAACTAGAACAGAACTAGAACAGAACTAGAACAGAACTAGAACAGAACTAGAAACAGAACTAGAACAGAACTAGAACAGAACTAGAACAAACTAGAACTAACAGAACAGAACAGAAACTAGAACAGAACTAGAACAGAACTAGAACAGAACTAGAACAGAACTAGAACAGAACTAGAACAGAACTAGAACAGAACTAGAACAGAAACTAGAACAGAACTAGAAACAGAACTAGAACAGAACTAGAACAGAACTAGAACAGAACTAGAACAGAACTAGAACAGAACTAGAACAGAACTAGAACAAGAACTAGAACAGAACAGAACTAGAACAGAACTAGAACAGAACTAGTACAGACTAGAACAGAACTAGAACAGAACTAGAACAGAACTAGAACTAGAACTAGAACAGAACTAGAACTAGAACAGAACTAGAACAGAACTAGAACAGACTAGAACTGAACTAGAACAGAACTAGAACAGAACTGAACTAGAACAGAACTAGATCTGAACTAAAACTGAACTAGAACTGACCTTGGACTCAACTATGACTGAACTAGAATAGAACTGAACTAGTCGTTTGTCTTTCATATTAGCGTTTGACTTTTGTATAACCAAAATATTCTTTTATTGTCCATTTTTCTTGATCTTAATAGAGATGACTTTTAGTTTGAATAAGCTCTCTATTATCACAGATTCGAAATTTAAAATGATGCCAATATACGCTTCTTTTAGCTCTAGGAGTTTCCTTACTTCCTCATTAAATTTGATTTCGCAATATCTTTAATTGTTAAAATTGTTAATTAAAAAAATCCAATCTACATAAATCCAACATGTTACTATACCAAAGCCTTTCCCTACTAATTACTTCCTCCCCTCTCCAATGTCAACCACATCCCTTTAAATACTATAATCAAAATTCCCTTCAAAAAAATGTGTTCTTCCCCCCTTTCATTTTCAAAAATTTCTTTAAACAAAAATTAAGAATTTTTGCCAAACAAATTGTTTAATTGCTTCAACGTATTTTAATAAATGTACATTATAACCCGCATATAATTATAATAATTTTTGTTTTATATATTTCCCTTTCTATAATCGTGTGAGTTTGTTCAAATATAAATTTATTTTAATACTTTTTCTTCTTTTGTTTAATATTCAACACTCGTGTATATCATGTTACAACAAATGGAGTTTAAATCGAATGTCGTGTGGAAAGAACGTTCCCTTTAACAAGCTAAAAATTCACTCAAGCCACTTAATTAAATTAATTCTGTTATTTATTTTATTATTATTCTGTTTTTTTTTTTACAAATTTGTACAAGTCGTTGGTGTGTTTCCCCTTTAAAATGTTAAATATGCTTTAAGGAGTTTTTATCCATTTATTAAACTTTTTTATATAAATATTTTATGATATAAATTCTTGTTATTTGGTTTTTATATTTTTAATTTTTGTTTGGTCTTATTCTTTACATAATTTTAAAAAACATCTACAATTCAGCAAAGTCATCATATTTTGTATTGGATGAATGAAAGGAATAGATGGTAAGAGGACAGGAAAACAGAGAAGTTAGTGGGAACAGCATATAGTAGTGATTGAAGATTTACTAGATCTGATGTAGTTAAGTTCTAAGTTCTAGTTCTGTTCTAGTACTGTTCTAGTTCTGTTTTCTAGTTCTGTTCTAGTTCTGTTCTAGTTCTGCTGTTCTAGTTCTGTTCTAGTTCTGTTCTAGTTCTGTTCTAGTTCTGTTCTAGTTCTGTTCTAGTTCTGTTTAGTTCGTTCTAGTTCTGTTCTAGTTTTCTGTTCTAGTTCTGTTCTAAGTTCTGTTCTAGTTCTGTTCTAGTTCTGTTCTAGTTCTGTTCTAGTTCTGTTTCTAGTTCTGTTCTAGTTCTGTTCTAGTTCTGTTCTAGTTCTGTTCTAGTTCTGTTCTAGTTCTGTTCTAGTTCTTCTAGTTCTGTCTAGTTCTGTTCTAGTTCTGTTCTAGTTCTGTTCTAGTTCTAGTTCTGTTCTAGTTCTGTTCTAGTTCTGTTCTAGTTCTGTTCTAAGTTCTGTTCTAGTTCTGTTCTAGTGCGGTTCTAGTTCTGTTCTAGTTCTTTTCTAGTTCTGTTCTAGTCTGTTTCTAGTCTGTTCTAGTTTCTGTTCTAGTTCGTTCAGTTCTGTTCTAGTTCTGTTCTAGTTCTGTTCTAGTTCTGTTCTAGTTCTGTTCTAGTTCTGTCTAGTTCTGTTCTAGTTTCTGTTCTAGTTCTGTTCTAGTTTCTGTTCAGTTTCTGTTCTAGTTCTGTTCTAGTTCTGTTCTAGTTCTGTTCTAGTTATGTTCTAGTTCTGTTCTAGTTCTGTTCTAGTTCTGTTCTTAGTTCTGTTCTAGTTCTGTTCTAGTTCTGTTCTAGTTCTGTTCCAGTTCTGTTCTAGTTCTGTTCTAGTTCTGTTCTAGTTCTGTTCTAGTTCTGTTCTAGTTCTGTTCTAGTTCTGTTTCTAGTTCTGTTCTAGTTCTCTAGTTCTAGCTCTAGTTCTGTTTTAGTTCTGTTTTAGTTCTGTTCTAGTTCTGTTCTAGTTCTGTTCTAGTTCTGTTCTAGTTCTGTTAGTTCTGTTCTAGTTCTGTTCTAGTTCTGTTTTAATTCTGTTCTAGTTCTAGTTCTATTCTAGTTATGTTCTAGTTCTGTTCTAGTTCTGTTCTAGTTCTGTTCTAGTTCTGTTCTAGTTCTGTTCTAGTTCTGTTCTAGTTCTGTTCTAGTTCTGTTCTAGTTCTGTTCTAGTTCTGTTCTAGTTCTGTTCTAGTTCTGTTCTAGTTCTGTTCTAGTTCTGTTCTAGTTCTGTTCTAGTTCTGTTCTAGTTCTGTTCTAGTTCTGTTCTAGTTCTGTTCTAGTTCTGTTCTAGTCTAGTTTTGTACTAATTATATTCTAGTTCTGTTCTAATTACATTCTAGTTCTGTTCTCATATAGCAGCTCTGTTCTAGTTCTTTCCAAGTTCTGTTCTAGTTCTATTCTAGTTCTGTTCTAGTTCTGTTCTAGTTCTGTTTTAGTTCTGTTGTAGTTCTGTTCTAGTTCTGTTCTAGTTCTGTTCTAGTTCTGTTCTAGTTCTGTTCTAGTTCTGTTCTAGTTCTGTTCTAGTTCTGTCCTAGTTCTGTTCTAGTTCTGTTCTAGTTCTGTTCTAGTTCGGTTCTAGTTCTGTTCTAGTTCTGTTCTAGTTCTGTTCTAGTTCTGTTCTAGTTCTGTTCTAGTTCTGTTCTAGTTCTGTTCTAGTTCTAGTTCTGTTCTAGTTCTGTTCTAGTTCTGTTCTAGTTCTGTTCTAGTTCTGTTCTAGTTCTGTTCTAGTTCTGTTCTAGTTCTGTTCTAGTTCTGTTCTAGTTCTTTTCTAGTTCTGTTCTAGTTCTGCTCTAGTTCTGTTCTAGTTCTGTTCTAGTTCTGTTCTACTTCTGTTCTAGATAGAGGCCAATTCTAATTCCGTTCTAATATGTAGACGTTCTTGTACAGAAAATTCTAAATTCCTTCGACTTAAGTAAAAATAAAGACAACGTTAAGGATTATTAAGGATTAGCAATGGGATCTGAACTGACAGAAGTATTGCATGTTATACTTTACTTATAAATACCCAGCTAGCATTTTCTTTCAAAAAAGGATCTTCCGCGATTGGAGGTGGCGATTAAATTAATCTTCCACGATATCGTATTCCAATTACGAAAGTTCAACGCAACGGGAGTAACTGTGTCACAGCCGCGACTCTTCTCTATGAATCGTCTACGATGTGTTAAAAAGAGTCTTGACACAATCGTCTTAATGAATCTTCTACGATGCGATAAACAGAATCTTTACACAATCGTCTTAATGAATCTTCTACGATGCGATAAACAGAATCTTTACAAAATCGTCTTAATGAATCTTCTACGATGCGATAAAAAGAATTATAGAAGAGTCTTGGAACGATCGTAAAGAAGATTTTAATTGATCCTAAAATGCCTAAAAATATGCTAAAAATAAAAAGTATTGATATTCGTTTTATACTGTTTATTGCATTGGCATTTTTTGTCAACTTTAAATAAAAAAAAAAAATTAAATATAAATTTGAATTCAATTATGAAAATAAATACATACATATGAATAATGGAAATAATTATGCAATAGAAAAATTATTAAAAAATAAAGTTATTTTTCAGCCAAATCGTCAATTTTCTTGGCTTCATCAATCTTTTTGGTTCGGTCACTCTTTCTGAGACGGTCACCAGCATGAACAAAATGTTGTTGTAATACCTTATTTATACCTGCATCATCAGCTTTCGGAAATTTTGAATGGCAGACACCTTTAAAAAGAAAATAATTAGAATTCAGTAAAATCATGTTATAAAAAATACTTACTTGTTATAATTTTCGTTATATTGAATTCCTGAATACTGGGCTTACTGTTCGTTCCACGCCAACTCAATTTTGCAGCCACATCATCGCTCAGCATTTTTTTAATTGCATTCCTGACAAACGAGTTGGAGCTGTCGCCACCCACTTTACCAATAACGTATTTCTGTAAAAATTTTGATATGAATATATGTATATATGTATGTTTATATTAAAAAATATGTATATAGACGGATAATTATATACATACCAATTGAGCTACAATATCCACGTTCTCTTCTATTTGTTTATGTAATTCTTCCAACTGTTTTACAGTTTTACTCGTTGACCACAGTTGTAGTTAACCCGTGTTTTACTGTCCAAAGTCTAATTTTCTCTTTCACACTTTCATTACTCGGCCAATTCACTTCTTCTATATATTCAACTGGAAAATTATCGCAAACGGATGATGTTTCAGTGAAATCCGATTCAACCAATTTTTCGAAAGAACTGACTTTCATTGGGACATCATCGCAATCAGATGTTTCCCTGCCTTTAACTTGTTTTTTGGATGATCCCACTTCATTATAAGCAGACTCCATCATTTTTTTTGCTTCTCGTTTGCTTTTTAATCTTATTGCTTTATTTGATAGCATTATAAATTATTTTATATTATAAATTTAATTTTTGATTTCTAATAAAACACTTTTTAGTTAATACACTTAGTATTTATAAGAAACTTTATTAAAAATTAAATTTTTAATTTAATAAACTTCAAAACCACTTTTTATTCTTACTTGTCTCGACACTGATTATAAACTGAGTTGAAAAGAAGACAAAATAATTTGTTTTTGCTAAACGTTTATACGTATAACGGTAAAATTCGCCCAACTATCTCCAGAATCCGTAATCGGCGATTGTTGCGTAATATAAATAAACCGGTTTGACAATAATATATGCATCATTTGGAAGAGTAAAATATGATCGTTGACTAACAACAATCCTCCGATGATCGCTAAAATACATAAGCGACGATTAATTCGTTCAACAATCGCCAAAATTACTCGCAAAAGCATCTTTTGGTACATTAAAATATATATTTTTTTAAATAATCGTCAGGACGATTATAAAACGAGTCACAAAATGAAACAATCGTCTGGAAGATTGAAAAAAGATTCACAAAATGAGGACAATCGTGTGGACGATTAAAAAAATAGTCGCAAAATCATCGCGCTCGCCAATGAATCATGTAAATGCTAGCTGGGTACTTATAGCAGAATACTTACACACTTATATTTTACAAAAAAAAAAAAAATAAAAATAAAGTAAAATAAAGAAAAAAGTATTTTCTATACATACGATTACGAGTTGTGTATTGTATGTGGTGTGTGGTTATTGACCCTGTTTGTTAGTGTTCTCCCTTTCACGCAAATTCGCCGAAGAAGGGATTATAAAATCTACACTTACAAGAGGACTGTATACTCATATGCCGTAACACTAAAACATTAACAACATACAACCCAGCTATTAACCCAACCCCCTGACTTTAACGTAAACCCTTCACTTTGAGCTCTTCTCCCCCTGCAAAACAGCCTGACAACCAAACAACCAACCAGTCAGCCAGCCCGCCACCATCAGTTAAATCATGTATACAATTCATAAAACATTGTGTAAATTTAATCACATGTGCAAAATTATGCGGGAACACACGTTGTTTGTTTGCTTGTTTGTACAGCCATTCAGCCAACACCAACCAAACATCCCGGATCTCGACACATTTATGCCACTCACAGAAAATACTGTGTAAATTTGTATTTTATCTTATTCTTTTGATTTTTAGTTTTCTTTTTTTAATACATGAATGTTAAATAAGTAGCAACAGTGTAAAAAAAAAGTAGTAGAATAATGAAGAACTTTATAGGAAAAGAGAAAAACTACTTAAATGTCTTGTTGTTGCTGCTGAGTAGGGGAATATTGTTAATTTCGCGTATGGACAATTTAACTTAATGGTTAATGATGTTACAACACCATATTTTCAAAGTAAAGGAAATGTGTTGAAATTAATTTAATTTTTGGGGGAGAAAATAACATATTTCATATTAATTGTTTAATTAAATTAAAAACAAGCAACGTGTTGAGTATAAGAGGTTTAAAAAAAGGGACAATATTGTTAAAGTAATAAATAGTAGTAGCAAATAAAAATAGTTTTGGTAGGGGAGTTTTATATGACCAACTTAAATGATTTTAAAGAAATACTCAGAAGTTAATAGCGCGCGGTAATTGGAATTTATGAAGTGGACAAGAATTTGGGCAGCATTGCGAAAAATTATTGTCTACAGTGGATGAACAGGACTAGAACAGAACTAGAAGGAAAGAACAGTACTAGAATAGAAACAGAAGGAAAGAAAGAACTAGAACAGAACTAGAAGAAAAGAACAGAACTAGAATAGAAATAGAAGAGAAGAGAAGAGAACTAGAACAGAACTAGAACAGAACTAGAGCAGAACTAGAGCAGAACTAGAACAGAACTAAAACAGAACTAGAACAGAACTAGAACAGAACCAGAACAGAACTAGAACAGAACTAGAACAGAACTAGAACAGAACTATAACAGAACTATAACAGAACTAGAACAGAACTAGAACAGAACTAAACAGAACTAGAACAGAACTAGAACAGAACTAGAACAGAACTAGAACAGAACTAGAACAGAACTAGAACAGAACTAGAACAGAACTAGAACAGAACTAGAACAGAACTAGAACAGAACTAGAACAGAACTAGAACAGAACTAGAACAGAACTAGAACAGAACTAGAACAGAACTAGAACAGAACTAGAACAGAACTAGAACAGAACTAGAACAGAACTAGAACAGAACTAGAACAGAACTAGAACAGAACTAGAACTGAACTAGAACAGAACTAGAGCAGAACTAGAACAGAACTAGAACAGAACTAGAACAGAACTAGAACTGAACTAGAACTGAACTAGAACTGAACTAAAACTGAACTAGAACTGAACTAGAACTGAACTAGAACTGAACTAGAACTGAACTAGAACTGAACTAGAACTGAACTAGAACTGAACTAGAACTGAACTAGAACTGAACTAGAACTGAACTAGAACTGAACTAGAAATGAACTAGAACTGAACTAGAACTGAACTAGCACAGAACTAGAACTGAACTAGAACTGAACTAGAACTGAACTAGAACTGAACTAGAATGAACTAGAACTGAACTAGAACTGAACTAGCACAGAACTAGAACAGTTCTGGAACAGAACAAAAACTAAACTAGAAAAGAACTAAAACTCCACTAGAACTGAATTACAACTGAACAGAACTAGAACAGAACTAGAACAGAACTAGAACTAGAACAGAACTAGAACAGAACTAGAACAGAACTAGAACAGAACTAGAACAGAACTAGAACAGAACTAGAACAGAACTAGAACAGAACTAGAACAGAACTAGAAACAGAACTAGAACAGAACTAGAACAGAACTAGAACAGAACTAGAACAGAACTAGAACAGAACTAGAACAGAACTAGAACAGAACTAGAACAGAACTAGAACAGAACTAGAACAGAACTAGAACAGAACTAGAACAGAACTAGAACAGAACTAGAACAGAACTAGAACAGAACTAGAACAGAACTAGAACAGAACTAGAACAGAACTAGAACAGAACTAGAACAGAACTAGAACAGAACTAGAACAGAACTAGAACAGAACTAGAACAGAACTAGACTAGAACAGAACTAGAACAGAACTAGAACAGAACTAGAACAGAACTAGAACAGAACTAGAACAGAACTAGAACAGAACTAGAACAGAACTAGAAGAGAACTAGTACAGAACTAGAACAGAACTAGAACAGAACTAGAACAGAACTAGAACAGAAGTAGAACAGAACTAGAACAGAACAGAACTAGAACAGAACTAGAACAGAACTAGAACAGAACTAGAACAGAACTAGAACAGAACTAGAACAGAACTAGAACAGAACAGAACTAGAACAGAACTAGAACAGAACTAGAATAGAACTAGAGCAGAACTAGAACAGAACTAGAACAGAACTAGAACAGAACTAGAACAGAACTAGTACAAAACTAGAACAGAACTAGAACAGAACTAGAACAGAACTAGAACAGAACTAGAAGAGAACTAGTACAGAACTAGAACAGAACTAGAACAGAACTAGAACAGAACTAGAACAGAACTAGAACAGAACTAGAAATGAACTGGAACAGAACAAGAACAGAACTAGAACAGAACAGAACTAGAACAGAACTAGAACAGAACTAGAACTGAACTAGATCTGAACTAAAACTGAGCTAGAACTGAACTAGAACTGAGCTAGAACTGAACTAGAACTGAACTAGAACACAACTTAAACAGAACCAGAACTGAACAGAACTGAAATAGAACTGAACTGAACAGTATATCGATAATAGATTTATGTGCATCGTTCAAATAGAGATTTGCTTATGGTCGTTCGTTCGATTTAGATCTGTCTATGGTCGTTTGGGTGTAGATCTGACCATATCCTAGCGACTATAAGGCAATCGACTATATATGACTATAGTCCTACGACGATACATTAGTGTTAATTATAAATTCTACCAAACGCGTTTAACTTGAAGAATCTCTTGATTTATTTTCTTAAGAGCTACTTACTTTTAAATTTAATTTACTTTCTAAAATATTTGACATCCCTCTTTGTACTTACCTAAAAAGAGAAGAAAATAAATTTATATTTAATTATTTTCAATTGAAATGATTTAGTAGTAAATATTTATAAAGTAAAATAAATTTGTTTTTTAAAAGAAAATGTTTTAAAAATTTTATTTATATTAAAGGAAATATGTATATTCATCTTAACCTAAATTAAATCTAAACGAATAAAATCTTGATTTTGACAAACAAACATCTTTATAAATAATGCTGTCAAGAGATATTTTTATATTTAAATATAATTTCTTTAATATAAAAAAAATTAGAACACAAATACAAGAATAAAAAAAAGTAAAGAAAAAATTAAAATTCTATTAAAATTTCTAGTAAAAAGAAATATTTCTTTGGTAAATAACAGCAACAAAATAGTTTGAAGTATTTTTGCTTTATATACCTTTTCTAATATCAAAGGATTTTTTATGATTTTTTTTTTTTGTAGAAACATGTCAAACTGTATAAAGATTATGATTTTATAAAGTTATTTTGCTACAAAACAAAGGAGCAAAACAAATAGACGTCCTTCCAAAAAACTGAAATATGAAAAAAGTTAGAAATGCAGAGAAAAAGGAATTACAAAATCTAGGCAAAACCTCTTAACATAAACCTACAACACACACTACTACGTTAAGAACATGATAAAGAACTTGTTCAAATTGGGTTGACACTTTTACACGTACTACTGTAAACAGATTTACTTTTTTGTAGTATGTATTTGAAACAAAGAAATAAAACATTTTGTATAAAAAAAACACACATTGGCAGCTCTAGTTGTTAACTGTCAAAAGCAAAACAACAAGAAAACTATGTCATTTAACTATAATGTAAACAAACTCTAAAAAAAACTGGTAACAACACTGTCACACACTCTGAGTTACTGTTATAAATAAAACATATTTGTTCTCTTTACTATTGAGGCAGGTTCAATAGGCGGCATTAGTTGATTCATGTATGGAGGTACATATATTTGTATGTAGATTATGGTTTATTTTAAAATATGCGTTTCTATATTTTTTCTGATACACATTTGACAGTGTTGTCAACTTAGATTGTACTTCGCAAAGCCATTTCAATAGTATAGTCTAAAAATAGAGCCGAACTGCCTATAGTCCCTCAACTGAACTAGAACAGAACTAGAACAGAACTAGAACTGAACTAGAACCGAACTAGAACGGAACTAGAACGGAACTAGAACTGAACTAGAACTGAACTAGAACTGAACTAGAACTGAACTAGAACTGAACTAGAACTGAACTAGAACTGAACTAGAACTGAACTAGAACTGAACTAGAACTGAACTAGAACTGAACTAGAACTGAACTAGAACTGAACTAGAACTGAACTAGAACTGAACTAGAACTGAACTAGAACTGAACTAGAACTGAACTAGAACTGAACTAGAACTGAACTAGAACTGAACTAGAACTGAACTAGAACTGAACTAGAACTGAACTAGAACTGAACTAGAACTGAACTAGAACTGAACTAGAACTGAACTAGAACTGAACTAGAACTGAACTAGAACTGAACTAGAACTGACTAGACTGACTACAACTGATCTACAACTGAACTACAACTGAACTAGAACTGAACTAGAACTGAACCAGAACTGAACTAGAACTGAACTAGAACTAAACTAGAACTAAATTAGAACTGAACTAGAATTGAACTAGAACTGAACTAGAACTGAACTAGAACTGAAGTAGAACTGAACTAGAACTGAACTAGAACTGAACTAGAACTGAACTAGAACTGAACTAGAACTGAACTAGAACTGAACTAGAACTGAACTAGAACTGAACTAGAACTGAACTAGAACTGAACTAGAACTGAACTAGAACTGAACTAGAACTGAACTAGAACTGAACTAGAACTGAACTAGAACTGAACTAGAACTGAACTAGAAGGGAACTTGAACTGAACTAGAACTGAACAAGAACTGAACAAGAACTGAACTGGAACTAAACTAGAACTGAACTAATTTGGGCACCGTAACATTACGTTGGTTCTAACTAGAACTGAACTAGAACTGAACTAGAACTGAACTAGAACTGAACTAGAACTGAACTAGAACTGAACTAGAACTGAACTAGAACTGAAACTAGAACTGAACTAGAACTGAACTAGAACTGAACTAGAACTGAACTAGAACTGAACTAGAACTGAACTAGAACTGAACTAGAACTGAACTAGAACTGAACTAGAACTGAACTAGAACTGAACTAGAAGGGAACTTGAACTGAACTAGAACTGAACAAGAACTGAACAAGAACTGAACTAGAACTAAACTAGAACTGAACTAGAACTGAACTAATTTGGGCCACCGTAACATTACGTTTGGTTCTAAACTAGAACTGAAATAGAACTGAACTAGAACTGAACTAGAACTGACACTAGAACTGAACTAGAACTGAACTAGAACTGAACTAGAACTGAACTAGACGACTAGAACTAGAACTAGAACTGAACTAGAACTGAACTAGAACTGAGACTAGAACTGAACTGAACTAGAACTGAACTAGAACTGAACTAGAACTGAACTAGAACTGAACTAGAACTGAACTAGAACTGAACTAGAACTGAACTAGAACTGAACTAGAACTGAACTAGAACTGAACTAGAACTGAACTAGAACTGAACTAGAACTGAACTAGAACTGAACTAGAACTGAACTAGAACTGAACTAGAACTGAACTAGAATTGAACTAGAACTGAACTAGAACTGAACTAGAACTGAACTAGAACTGAACTAGAACTGAACTAGAACTGAACTAGAACTGAACTAGAACTGAACTAGAACTGAACTAGAACTAAACTAGAACTGAACTAAAACTGAACTAAAACTGAATTAGAACTGAACTAGAACTGAACTTGAACTGAACTAGAATTGAACCAGAACTGAACTACAACTGAACTAGAAATTAAGGTGCTGTTTCTAGATAGCATGCGAGCACTTTGAGTTAAAATTTTATTGTATTTTGTTATTATAACAAAAACAAAAAACATTTAAAATTTTTACTCAAAGTACTCGCATGTTATCTGGAAACTACACATAAATCTCCCAGATTTGACTCAATTAAAAAGGTAAGGAATAATCGTGATGGGATCTTTAAAGAGTTGCTCTTTCCTGTGAATTGTAGGATATCTGAGTAAGCGAAGAAGGAACATTGAATGTAGGGAAAATTATAAAGACTTCACAAGTGACACCTCGCCCTTAAATTGAAAAAATAGCGATCCTAGGACCATACATAATAGTACTAGATCAAATGTAACTCTGACGTCATTAACGTTATATGAAGGATAATCTTCATCAGGAAGGTTGGCTTATTTTATATTAGGAAAGTAATCCCTCGACTTATGTTTAGAGCGCAACAAAACATCAAATCTGTTATCAGTGTTGACACTACTAGAGACTTGGCAACACAAACAAACTAAAATGAAGAAAATGGAACAGGAAAATATAAATATGAAATGAAAAGTAAAAAATACTATAAAAATCCCTCTTGTAATAACTAAATACATACATAATATTATTTAACGACCATATTGACAGAGAGACAAACCAACAGACAGACGAACGGATAAATAGAGACAAACATATACAAACTCTTAACGAATCTAGTTCAAGTTATGATTATGATTACGATTTACTTTAGTTGTAAAATTATACACTGAATGCATATGTACGTACATTGATGGGCGTGTGTGTGTGTAATGATGTTGAAACAAGTTTTATACTTTTATAATATCGACTACTGGGAACCCATACATATCATTCGCACATGTGTTTTATTATATTCTTATAAAGATTTCTTTTCGGTTTTTGTTGTGCTTGTGATTTTGACACATAACAACATGATATTTTTACATGTATATTCCAAAGCCATGTTGTTATTATTGTTACTCTAAATTTGATTTTATTTATTTGACTTTTATATTACATAGAAACAGACAAAAGGGGTTTTTGTTAAGCTTCCTCCCCTTTTCTCCGCTTTAAGGATATACTATTCATAATAATGGGTATTGGCAATTTAAGGTTGATTTTTATGACACACAGTAAATGTTTAAGAAGCAGCAAGAGTATTTCTCAAGAGAGAGCATATAATAGAGATTTTGTAACGTGATTGAATAAGTTTATTATTTCAAGGTTTTTGGTTGACAAAAATCGAAAGTATTGTATATAGTAATAAATAAAATTAAGTAAATATGAGAAAATAAAGTTTTTATAGTTTTATCGGAACTACAGTTTATGAATTTCAAGGATAATAATTAAGTAAAAGTGAGAATAATAAGGGAAGTATACTAGTAAAAATTTGGCAGGATTTATAGTGAACGAATGAAATGACTGTAAACAGATCTTTAAGTTCTAGTTCAATTCTAGTTCAGTTCTTGTTCAGTTCTAGTTCAGATCTAGTTCAGTTCTAGTTCAGTTCTAGTTCAGTTCTAGTTCAGTTCTAGTTCAGTTCTAGTTCAGTTCTAGTTCAGTTCTAGTTCAGTTCTAGTTCAGTTCTAGTTCAGTTCTAGTCGTCAGTTCTAGTTCAGTTCTAGTTCAGTTCTAGTTCAGTTCTAGTTCAGTTCTAGTTCAGTTCTAGTTCAGTTCTAGTTCAGTTCTAGTTCAGTTCTAGTTCAGTTCTAGTTCAGTTCTAGTTCAGTTCTAGTTCAGTTCTAGTTCAGTTCTAGTTCAGTCCTAGTTCAGTTCTAGTTCAGTTCTAGTTCAGTTCTAGTTCAGTTCTAGTTTAGTTCTAGTTCAGTTCTAGTTCAGTTCTAGTTCAGTTCTAGTTCAGTTCTAGTTCAGTTCTAGTTCAGTTCTAGTTCAGTTCTAGTTCAGTTCTAGTTCAGTTCTAGTTCAGTTCTAGTTCAGTTCTAGTTCAGTTCTAGTTCTAGTTCAGTTCTAGTTCAGTTCTAGTTCAGTTCTAGTTCAGTTCTAGTTCAGTTCTAGTTCTAGTTCACTTCTAGTTCAGATCTAGTTCAGTTCTAGTTCAGTTCTAGTTCAGTTCTAGTTCAGTTCTAGTTCAGTTCTAGTTCAGTTCTAGTTCAGTTCTAGTTCAGTTCTAGTTCAGTTCTAGTTCAGTTCTAGTTCAGTTTCTAGTTCTAGTTCAGTTCTAGTTCAGTCTAGTTCAGTTCTAGTTCAGTTCTAGTTCAGTTCTAGTTCAGTTCTAGTTCAGTTCTAGTTCAGTTCTAGTTCAGTTCTAGTTCAGTTCTAGTTCAGTTCTAGTTCAGTTCTAGTTCAGTTCTAGTTCAGTTCTAGTTCAGTTCTAGTTCAGTTCTAGTTCAGTTCTAGTTCAGTTCTAGTTCAGTTCTAGTTCAGTTCTAGTTCAGTTCTAGTTCAGTTCTAGTTCAGTTCTAGTTCAGTTCTAGTTCAGTTCTAGTTCAGTTCTAGTTCAGTTCTAGTTCAGTTCTAGTTCAGTTCTAGTTCTAGTTCAGTTCTAGTTCAGTTCTAGTTCAGTTCTAGTTCAGTTCTAGTTCAGTTCTAGTTGAGTTCTAGTTCTAGTTCACTTCTAGTTCAGTTCTAGTTCAGTTTAGTTCTAGTTCAGTTCTAGTTCAGTTCTAGTTCAGTTCTAGTTCAGTTCTAGTTCAGTTCTAGTTCAGTTCTAGTTCAGTTCTAGTTCAGTTCTAGTTCAGTTCTAGTTCAGTTCTAGTTCAGTTCTAGTTCAGTTCTAGTTCAGTTCTAGTTCAGTTCTAGTTCAGTTCTAGTTCAGTTCTAGTTCAGTTCTAGTTCAGTTCTAGTTCATTCCAGTTCTAGTTCAGTTCTAGTTCAGTTCTAGTTCAGTTCTAGTTCTTCTAGTTCAGTTCTAGTTCAGTTCTAGTTCAGTTTTAGTTCAGTTCTAGTTCAGTTCCAGTTCTAGTTCAGTTCTAGTTCAGTTCTAGTTCAGTTCCAGTTCTAGTTCAGTTCTAGTTCAGTTCTAGTTCAGTTTTAGTTCAGTTTCTAGTTCAGTTCTAGTTCAGTTCTAGTTCAGTTCTAGTTCAGTTCTAGTTCAGTTCTAGTTCAGTTTAGTTCAGTTCTAGTTCAGTTTCTAGTTCTTCTAGTTCAGTTCTAGTTCAGTTCTAGTTCAGTTCTAGTTCAGTTCCAGTTCAGTTCTAGTTCAGTTCTAGCTCAGTTCTAGTTCAGTTCTAGTTCAGTTCTAGTTCAGTTCTAGTTCAGTTCTAGTTCATTCTATTTCTGATTTCTGTCAAAGCCTGTTAAAGTTTTAACTGAATACTTCTTAAAATCTTAATACACTTTTAAATTACACCATCCCTTTAAAACCCCAGTTCTAGTTCAGTTCTAGTTCAGTTCTAGTTCAGTTCTAGTTCAGTTCTAGTTCAGTTCTAGTTCAGTTCTAGTTCAGTTCTAGTTCAGTTCTAGTTCAGTTCTAGTTCAGTTCTAGTTCAGTTCTAGTTCAGTTCTAGTTCAGTTCTAGTTCAGTTCTAGTTCAGTTCTAGTTCAGTTTCTAGTTCTAGTTCAGTTCTAGTTCAGTTCTAGTTCAGTTCTAGTTCAGTTCAGTTCTAGTTCAGTTCTAGTTCAGTTCTAGTTCAGTTCTAGTTCAGTTCTCTAGTTCAGTCTAGTTCAGTTCTAGTCAGTTCTAGTTCGAGTTCACTTCTAGTTCAGTTCTAGTTCAGTTCTAGTTCAGTTCTAGTTCAGTTCTAGTCAGTTCTAGTTCAGTTCTAGTTCAGTTCTAGTTCAGTTCTAGTTCAGTTCTAGTTCAGTTCTAGTTCAGTTCTAGTTCAGTTCTCGTTAAGTTCTAGTTCAGTTCTAGTTCAGTTCTAGTTCAGTTCTAGTTCAGTTCTAGTTCAGTTCTAGTTCAGTTCTAGGTCAGTTCTAGTTCAGTTCTAGTTCAGTTCTAGTTCAGTTCTAGTTCAGTTTCTAGTTCAGTTCTAGTCAGTTCTAGTTCAGTTCTAGGTCAGTTCTAGTTTCAGTTCTAGTTTCAGTTCTAGTTCAGTTCTAGTTCAGTTCTAGGTTCAGTTCTAGTTCAGTTTCTAGTTCAGTCTAGGTTCAGTTCTAGTTCAGTTCTAGTTCAGTTCTAGTTCAGTTTCAGTCAGTTCTATTCAGTTTTCTAGTTCACGTTCTAGTGCAGTTCTAGTTCAGTTCTAGTTAGTCAGTTTTCAGTTCTAGTTCAGTTCTAGGTCAGGTCTAGTTCAGTTCTAGTTCGTAGTTCTAGTTCTAGTTCAGTTCTAGTTCAGTTCTAGTTGAGTTCTAGTTCTAGTTCACTTCTAGTTCAGTTTAGTTCAGTTTAGTTCTAGTTCAGTTCTAGTTCAGTTCTAGTTCAGTTCTAGTTCAGTTCTAGTTCAGTTTCTAGTTCAGTTCTAGTTTCAGTTCTAGGTTCAGTTCTAGTTCAGTTCTAGTTCAGTTCTAGTTCAGTTCTAGTTTTTTCAGTTCTAGTTCAGTTCTAGTTCAGTTCTAGTTCAGTTCTAGTTCAGTTCCAGTTCTAGTTCAGTTCTAGTTCAGTTCTAGTTCAGTTCTAGTTCAGTTCTAGTTCAGTCTAGTTCAGTTCTAGTTCAGTTCTAGTTCAGTTTAGTTCAGTTCTAGTTCAGTTTCCAGTTCTAGTTCAGTTCTAGTTCAGTTCTAGTTCAGTTCCAGTTCTAGTTCTAGTTCAGTTCTAGTTCAGTTTAGTTCAGTTCTAGTTCAGTTCTAGTTCAGTTCTAGTTCAGTTCTAGTTCAGTTCTAGTTCAGTTCTAGTTCAGTTCTAGTTCAGTTCTAGTTCAGTTCTAGTTCAGTTCTAGTTCAGTTCTAGTTCAGTTCTAGTTCAGTTCTAGTTCAGTTCTAGTTCAGTTCTAGTTCAGTTCTAGTTCAGTTCTAGTTCAGTTCCAGTTCAGTTCTAGTTCAGTTCTAGCTCAGTTCTAGTTCAGTTCTAGTTCAGTTCTAGTTCAGTTCTAGTTCAGTTCTAGTTCAGTTCTATTTCTGATTTCTGTCAAAGCCTGTTAAAGTTTTAACTGAATACTTCTTAAAATCTTAATACACTTTTAAATTACACCATCCCTTTAAAACCCCATTCTTATCGCGTCTCTCAACATAAGTACACTATTAGCGAAATAACTTAATCTCTAAACTAATACTCAATAACAAGAACAATGACAGCCCATTAAAAGGTAATGACATTTATAACACATTCAAATGGACTTGTCTGCACTTTCCTCTTCGTCAAAACTAAACAATCTCACTCTCATTATCTCTTGCAACATCAGACAGACAGACTATTTAACCCCATCGACAATTATAGTGTAAACATGATTGCGGTTTATTGTAGTCTTTACATACTACATACTACTAGAAAACTAGAATTTACAACGTCCTGCCTACAGGTGCAACGGCTTAAATGTATGTATGTGTGTGTGTGTGTTTGTTCTCGAGTACTTACAAGTACCTATGTAAATAAAAACTATATACTAGTAAGCAACTAACATAAGTATGTATGCTTTATTCTCCCTATATAATATGTTGCAAGCAACATAACAAATTTACAATATAAGGACATTAACTAGCATACTTTTTTGTGTTGTTGTACAGGGGGACACACTATAGTACTGCTACATACCACAGCTACTACTTACTAACTGCGACATACTTAAGTGCCACTTAAAATATAAACAAAAACTTAACTAAACATTAAACATAAGTAAAATATAAAATTTATATAGACACCAACGGTAAATACTTATGAAATACCTACATGCAACAATAACGATAAATAAGTATAAAAAACTATGCATGTACAAGAAAATATATTATAAGATAAAATACAGTTAGAAAGCTAAATATAGCAACAATATTTTTTATGGTGAAAACTGAAATGGAACTTAATTGGAACTTAACTAGAACTGAACTAAAACTGAACTAAAACTGAACTAGAACTGAACTAGAACTGAACTAGAACTGAACTAGAACTGAACTAGAACTGAACTAGAACTGAACTAGAACTGAACTAGAACTGAACTAGAACTGAATTAGAACTGAACTAGAACTGAACTAGAACTGAACTAGAACTGAACTAGAACTGAACTAGAACTGAACTAGAACTGAACTCGAACTGAACTAGAACTGAACTAGAACTGAACTAGAACTGAACTAGAACTGAACTAGAACTGAACTAGAACTAGAACTGAACTGAACTAGAACTAACTAGAACTGAACTAGAACTGAACTAGAACTGAACTAGAACTGAACTAGAACTGAACTAGAACTGAACTAGAACTGAACTAGAACTGAACTAGAACTGAACTAGAACTGAACTAGAACTGAACTGGAACTGAATTGGAACTGAACTAGAACTGAACTAGAACTGAACTAGAACTGAACTAGAACTGAACTAGAACTGAACTAGAACTGAACTAGAACTGAACTGGAACTGAATTGGAACTGAACTAGAACTGAACTAGAACTGAACTAGAACTGAACTAGAACTGAACTAGAACTGAACTAGAACTGAACTCGAACTGAACTAGAACTGAACTAGAACTGAACTAGAACTGAACTAGAACTGAACTAGAACTGAACTAGAACTGAACTAGAACTGAACTAGAACTGAACTAGAACTGAACTGGAACTGAATTGGAACTGAACTAGAACTGAACTAGAACTGAACTAGAACTGAACTAGAACTGAACTAGAACTGAACTAGAACTGAACTAGAACTGAACTAGAACTGAACTAGAACTGAACTAGAACTGAACTAGAACTGAACTAGAACTGAACTAGAACTGAACTGGAACTGAATTGGAACTGAACTAGAACTGAACTAGAACTGAACTAGAACTGAACTAGAACTGAACTAGAACTGAACTAGAACTGAACTCGAACTGAACTAGAACTGAACTAGAACTGAACTCGAACTGAACTAGAACTGAACTAGAACTGAACTAGAACTGAACTAGAACTGAACTAGAACTGAACTAGAACTGAACTAGAACTGAACTAGAACTGAATTAGAACTGAACTAGAACTGAACTAGAACTGAACTAGAACTGAACTAGAACTGAACTAGAACTGAACTAGAACAGAACTAGAACAGAACTAGAACAGAACTAGAACAGAACTAGAACAGAACTAGAACAGAACTAGAACAGAACTAGAACAGAACTAGAACAGAACTAGAACAGAACTAGAACTAGAACAGAACTAGAACAGAACTAGAACAGAACTAGAACAGAACTAGAACAGAACTAGAACAGAACTAGAACAGAACTAGAACAGAACTAGAACAGAACTAGAACAGAACTAGAACAGAACTAGAACAGAACTAGAACAGAACTAGAACAGAACTAGAACAGAACTAGAACAGAACTAGAACAGAACTAGAACAGAACTAGAACAGAACTAGAACAGAACTAGAACAGAACTAGAACAGAACTAGAACAGAACTAGAACAGAACTAGAACTGAACTAGAACTGAACTAGAACAGAACTAGAACGGAACTAGAACTGAACTAGAACTGAACTAGAACAGAACTAGAACAGAACTAGAACGGAACTAGAACGAACTAGAACAGAACTAGAACTGAACTAGAACTGAACTAGAACAGAACTAGAACAGAACTAGAACAGAACTAGAACAGAACTAGAACAGAACTAGAACAGAACTAGAACAGAACTAGAACAGAACTAGAACAGAACTAGAACAGAACTAGAACAGAACTAGAACAGAACTAGAACAGAACTAGAACAGAACTAGAACAGAACTAGAACAGAACTAGAACAGAACTAGAACAGAACTAGAACAGAACTAGAACAGAACTAGAACAGAACTAGAACTAGAAGAGAACTAGAACAGAACTAGAACAGAACTAGAACAGAACTAGAACAGAACTAGAACAGAACTAGAACAGAACTAGAACTAGAACAGAACTAGAACAGAGCTAGAACAGAACTAGAACAGAACTAGAACAGAACTAGAACAGAACTAGAACAGAACTAGAACAGAACTAGAACTGAACTAGAACTGAACTAGAACAGAACTAGAACAGAACTAGAACAGAACTAGAACAGAACTAGAACAGAACTAGAACAGAACTAGAACTGAACTAGAACAGAACTAGAACAGAACTAGAACAGAACTAGAACTAGAACAGAACTAGAACAGAACTAGAACAGAACTACAACAGAACTAGAACAGAACTATAACAGAACTAGAACTGAACTAGAACTGAACTAGAACAGAACTAGAACAGAACTAGAACAGAACTAGAACAGAACTAGAACAGAACTAGAACAGAACTAGAACAGAACTAGAACAGAACTAGAACAGAACTAGAACAGAACTAGAACTGAACTAGAACTGAACTAGAACTGAACTAGAACTGAACTAGAACTGAACTAGAACAGAACTAGAACAGAACTAGAACAGAACTAGAACAGAACTAGAACAGAACTAGAACAGAATTAGAACAGAACTAGAACAGAACTAGAACAGAACTAGAACAGAACTAGAACAGAACTAGAACAGAACTAGAACAGAACTAGAACAGAACTAGAACAGAACTAGAACAGAACTAGAACAGAACTAGAACAGAACTAGAACAGAACTAGAACTGAACTAGAACAGAACTAGAACTGAACTAAAATAGATCTAGAACTAGACTGCAACTTGATTACTCTGGATTCTTTGAGTATTCAATCCGAATTACTTTAGAATTATAATTTAAAACACTGACAACTTTTTAAAAATGTTGTTCCACTTACAGTTTTTCTAGCACATTCATTCCAAAATAGAATTTATGCGAAAAATTTACAACTTACACAGAATAAGTTTCATTTAAAAAATGGCTATTTTTAAGACACTTTATCACCACGCACATCGTAAAGTACTCTTAGCCCCCACACGCATTCTAGTTAAATTCTAAGCACAAAAATACTATACACCAAAAGAGTCTCAAACGTGTAATCACTTGTCTCGTCCCAGCCCACTCATTACATGATACAACAGCAGCAGTAAAATTCCTAGTACAATGACACATTCCAACTGACATGATGCAACATTCCAATTGCACTATCTCTACCTCTCTCTGTCTCTCTCTGGAAATGTGAATGTGTGTAAATTTTGTAAAATATGTCCAAAACATGTATAAACTTGGAGCACACAACAAATGTTTCGTATGATTGTGAACATTTATTACTTTGCAACATATGTTTTTGTTGGTTTTATTGCATTGAACTTTTAATTAAAAAATCCTTTTCCATTTATTTTCATAATCCCTGGCAAATGTCCTACATAAGTTCATACAAATGATTAGCTTTTGTGTTCTTGTTTTTTTTTTTTGTGTTCCACGTTTTTAATCTGCTACTCCTCCCTACTGCTCCAATTGTTGGCTTGTCGAAAGTCATCTTGTGCCCTGCGAAAAATTCTTAAACTGAAAGGTGTTAATTTCACAACAACACACACAGTGTTAAAGCTGAAACTGAACTGTTGCCTGTGTGTGTGTGTGTTTGTGTTTCTTTTCCATTTAATGTTGGAGTATAATAGGTTTTTTGTTGTTGGGGTTTTTTTTCGAACGTTTTTCTTTTTTTTTGTAATATGAGGTCAAAACAGGATGTTGCCAACAAATATTACCACAACATACATTGTAACCAAACCGCAACAATTTGCAACAGACATGGATAAAATCAGCACAACAGCAACAAAATATCATCTCGGTAACAATAAGTTGTTGAGTTTAAAGGTATTAAATCGTTGTGGAGAGAGTGGAAAAAGAGAAACTGGAGTTCCTTCCATCAGTCTGCAAAACCAAGAAGATCTTGCTCGATCTTCAACAACTTAACATCTAAAGAGTCCGTGATGCCAGTCCAGCTGGCTGGTAGGGTCACCCAAATGGGCTCCGATCCTGTGGCCAAGGCAAAAGTTGTTAAACTACTGGTGAACCTTAACGGCCACGTTTTGATGAGGAGTTCTCTTCTTCTTTGCCGACGATTAAATGTCCAAAAAGGGCGCAAACCATCGTCTCTAAGACACGTTCCAGTGTTCCATCGGTTTCAACTTGTGATTCCGTGCTGATTTTGACACGGAATAGCAAGATCGTCCAGGCCGCAAGAAAGAAGTTGAAGAAGTGGAGCCTTACTCCATAAAGATTATTGTCAAACTCAACAACAATTTCCAAAATCATTGGATGCTACTCAGGTGGCAATTTCAAAGTGTTTGCGAGCAGCAGTATTTATTCAAAACCTGGGAAATTTAGTTCCAAGCAGCAAAGTTCCGAGACTCTCTTCTCTCTCTTCTTAGCCTAATAACAGGTCGACGACTAAACGTCCAAAAAAGGTGTCAAAAAAGTTTAAGAAATCAGACACATTGGTCCATGAAGATTGCTAACAAAATCAACGAAAGCTTCCAAAATCATTGAGAGCGGCAGGATTTGTCTATAAGTAGGGAAAATTGAGTAGCAACCGGCAACATGCTGAGGCACTCTTTTTCTTTGCCTAATAACCAGCCGACGACTAAACGTCCAAGAAAAGTAAATCTTCGTCGTTAATAGACATTTCATTGTTTCAACGGTTTTGGCGATCTAGAGATGATTTGCACGACGGAAGACAAAGATTGCCCAGGCCAGTCAAAAGCTTTAAGGATCTATAAGTAGGGAAAATTGAGTAGCAACCGGCAACATGCTGAGACACTCTTCTTCTTAGTCTAATAACCAGCCATCGACTAAACGTCCAAGAAAAGCAAATCTTCGTCGTTAATAGACATTTCATTGTTTCAACGGTTTTAGTGATCTAGAGATGATTTGTACGATGGAAGACAAAGATCGCCCAGGCCAGCCAAATAGGCTTGAAGAATTGGAGACATTACTCCATGAAGATTATTATCAAACTCAATAAAACTTCCAAAATCTTTGGATGGTTTGCGAGCAGCAGGATTCGCCCAAAAGCAAAGTGATTGGTTGCCATACGTATTGAAGCCGTGAAACTCTGAATGTCCGAATTGCTGCTTTAACGCTATAAAAGAAAATAATTTGTCCATCGAATCATTACTGGCGAAATGGATCCATTACGATAATCCGAAGCACAAACTAAACTAAAAGAATCGATACCAAAACCAAATATCCATGGGTCTACAGTAATATTAGTAATTGTGTGGGACCAAACGATTCCTATCTAATATAAACTGCTGTAACCATCACTGCTGATCTGTACCGATTGCTAACTGATTCGTTTGAAGCGTGCAGTGGCTGAAAACGCCCAAAAAAGGCAGCCTGATATGAAAAACTAATAGTCAATTATGGCAACGCTCGGCCACATGTTGGAAGACCTGTTAAATACCTGAGATTAGGAAGTTTTGTCTTATCCGCTATATAGTCCCAAACTTGACTCGCCCGACTACTATTTGTTTCAATACATTAAGTATTAAGACTTCAAACTAACATAGAAACAGAGCTAAAATGCATAGAGGATCCCCTTTGATATCATAGATGCAGAGCGCTCAAATCCAATAGACTTTAGCATAAAGACTTCATTCGTTCACCTCCAGAACATCTACATATCTTAAATAACTAAAGATCTAGAATGCAGGAACTTCCAATGATCTTATATAACGACTCTATCTCGCTGATTTTTAAGGCTTTCAGACAAGAATATAGAAAAGGTAACACGATTAAAGGTTGTGAATGCTACCAAGACGAACTTTTTCCTTCTCCATATCAAGGATATAGTCTCGATTAGGGAACCATATGAATGTGTCTTTAAAAAGTACATCCATGGAAGTTTTCGCAAAAGATTTATTGACAATTTTGTTCCATTTAAAGTTATTTTCCTCCGTTTGCTGAAGATTGGAATCATAGGGTCTCTCAATGAAAGGTTTGCAAGGAACATTCCTTAGAGTATTGGTATTTTGGACGATTAATCCTATTGATACTAAATTAGTTTTCCACAACTGTTTCTTAAACAGTTGATGAATGTTATATCCCGGTTAGGGTATTTATCGTTCCATATCAAGACGTTTATTGAACCAAGAATGAAGCGTTTTATGTGTTAAAGTTTTCATTCGTCATCCAACTGACGAATAGTAGCTTAAAGGCTGGAATTCTTGCGATCAGAAACGAAAGTAATACCCTATCAGGGGATCATTATCTAGTAAAGGAAATGTGGTAAAATTTCTGGGGTTTACTAACATAAACTTGGATTAAAGTTTGGCATGCGTCTATTAGATAAAGCTAAAGCCTTTCAGATCAATATGTTTAAACTCTAACTCACAACTGTTACTTGGACAGTTAATAAGATGATGTGACTTACTTAAAGTACAGGGATATTAGGAACTGGCAGAGTTAGGGGATCGATGAAGGGACTATCGCTGAGCATGTTAGTAAACTTTAACATATAGGGACCAAACTAAAGGAAACGAGATCTTCGATTAAATTTCTTTGATACAGTACAACACAGTTTCCGAAAATTTAAAACTCAATCATCAGAAAGTTGGGATATTAGGAACTGGCAGAGTTAACGGATCGATGAAGAGACTATCGCTGAGCATGTTAGTAAAGTTTAACATATAGGTACCAAACTAAAGGAAACAAGATCTACGATTAAATTTCTTTGATACAGTACAACACAGTTTCCGAAAATTTAAAACTCAATCATCAGAAAGTTGGGATATTAGAAACTGGCAGAGTTAACGGATCGATGAGGAGACTATCGCTGAGCATGTTAGTAAACTTTAACATATCGGGACCAAACTGAAGGAAACAAGATCTTCGATTAAATTTATTTGATACAGTACAACACAGTTTCCGAAAATTTAAAACTCAATCATCAGAAAGTTGGGATATTAGGAACCGGCAGAGTTAACGGATCGATGAAGAGACTATCGCTGAGCATGTTAGTAAACTTTAACATATCGGGACCAAACTGAAGGAAATAAGATCTTCGATTAAATTTCTTTGATACAGTTTAACACAGTTTCCGAAAATTTAAAACTCAATCATCAGAAAGTTGGGATATTAGGAACTGGCAGAGTTAACGGATCGACGAGGAGACTATCGCTGAGCATGTTAGTAAACTTTAACATATCGGAACCAAACTGAAGGAAACAAGATCTTCCATTAAATTTCTTTGATACAATACAACACAGTTTCCGAAAATTTAAAACTCAATCATCAGAAAGTTGGATAGAAAAAAGTAAAGTAACAAGGAGAAGGGAATGATATCTCAAAGTCGGAGTTACATAATTGAAAAGATCAGTTAATGCTTATGCCATTTGAAAAATCGTCGAAAATGTTTGCATAAAACTTTGATTTAATTAAATTGAAACATGATTTAACTCCTTTACTCCTCTAACAAAATACAGAAATGAAAAGGCGTTAACAATGCTTAGCACTACAAGAATAGAATAAAACAACAACAACAACAAGAAGAAGAAGAGTATAGTAGTATCTAAAATTAGGCCAAAAACTTTTGTGTTTTTTTTTTTAGACTAATAAAATGAATTGTATGGGTGTAACTAAAGGAGGCGGAGGCGAAGGTTGTATAAAAATGATTAAGAACAGCAACATTGAGTAATTAAAACTCTGCAGAAGTAAAGAAAAAAAATATGAAAAAAACTTTTAAGTTCTCCTATACAGCTTCTAGTGAAGCTGTATTGTTGTTAGAATTTTCCTTATTTTTTCTTCATGAAATGAAATACTTTTATGAGCCCATAATAAATAATTAAGGGTTAAAAATTCAATTTTCTTAACTTTAGTCATATTAACGACTAGAAAACACCACCACCAAGAGTTATCATAACAATATTTTCAACAAAATTGACAAAATTTTAAAGGTTTAGCAACTTACTTTCAATATCCTTGCACTGCCAAACTATATTCCTCAGTAAACTATAACGTAAACAACCCTTATCTCTCAAAAAAATAAAACTAAAATATCCAATATCTCTTTGTTTGCTTCCAACCCCCTCAAACCTTCAAAATAAACATTAGACTTAAATGAAAAATCTCTAAGGATTCATGTTAACTAAATAGTTATATTGAAAATGTTCAGCAAAGGACTCACACAAATACTACAAATGAAGAAGGTGTTTTGCTTTCGTCCTTCTATGGTTTCAAGTTACCCAATTGTGTTAGACGATGTTAGCGTGTCTAGTGAAAAGTTAGTTTTATTATGCTTTCACTTTGCTTTTCTATAAGGATTATTTATAATTGTCATTTTCCAAAGTCAGTTTTTGTTTAGCTCCGGAAAGTAGCTAGAAACTAGCTATTGCAGCTGTAACTTAAAAATTAAATTAAAGTTTTTCGAAAACTATTTGTGATTTAAGGATATTACATTTCAATTTAAGGAATTAATTAAATGGGTTTTTTTAGGGTGAAATGATATTTCTGAAAACCGGAAAGTTTTGCAGTGAAAAAGATATTGTTAGAGAAGTCAAAAGTGTTATTTATAAAAAGCTAATCCTTGCATTAGAATGAGTAGCTTTCGGAGAATTCCAACTTATATTCATTAGGGTCAGGTTGAGTATTGCCACATTTGTCTACTTTCTCCTTTGCCACTAATGCCTGCGATAGTAGTCAGTGTCGCAAATTGTCACAAAACGTCCACTGCCATTTCAATTCCCTTTCGTTCTAAGTTAGAGTCAAGTCGTGATAATGCAGTTGAAAATTCCTCAAAGTATTGCTACCTTTGTCGACTTTCTACTTTGCAACTAATGTCTGAGATAGGAGACAGTGTCGCAAATTGTCACATAAAGTCTATTGGGTCAGGTTGAGTATTGCCACCTTTGTCTACTTTCTCCTTTGCCACTAATGCCTGCGGGTAGTAGTCAGTGTCGCAAATTGTCACAAAACGTCCATTGCCATTTAATTTCCCTTCCCTTTCGGTCTAAGTTAGAGTCAAGTCGTGATAATGCAGTTGAAGAGTTCAATTCCTCAAAGTATTGCTACCTTTGTCGACTTTCTACTTTGCAACTAATGTCTGAGCTAGGAGACAGTGTCGCAAATTGTCACATAAAGTCCATTGTCATTTTAGTTTCCTTCTCTTTCGGAATATGATAGAGTCAGATCGAGGTTATGGAGCTTAAAATGCAGCAGAAATTCCCGGAAGTATTGCTATCATTGTCGACTTCCTATTTTGCCACCAATGCCTGAAATAAGGGACAGTGTCGCAAATTGTCACAGAACTTTCATTGCCATTAAGTTAGAGTCAGGGCGTGAATACTAATATAAAGTTCGAAGGAACATTCCTGAAAGTATTGATAACTTTGTCGAACTTCTATTTTGCCACTACTGTTTCAAATAGAGGTTAGTGTCTCTCTTCGGATTAAGTTAGAGTCAGGCCGAGAGAATGCAGTTGCAAATACTGCAATACTTCCCGAAAGCATTTCCTACGTTTTCTTTTGCCATTAATGTCTGCGAAAGTTGACAGTTTCGCAAATTGTCACAAAACGTCTATTGCTTTTTCAGTTCCCTTCTCTTTCGGATTAAGTTAGTGTTAGAATAGTTCGAAGTAGCATTCCTCAATGTATTGCTATCATTGTCGACTTCCTATGTTGCTACTAAAGTCTGAGCTACTGTCGCAAATTGTCGCAAAACGTCCAATGGCAGTTTCTTGCAGCGACGATGGTATGATTCCTAATTGGTTGCTAATATGTTTTTAGATTGATGAGATTATCTATATCGAAAAAAGTAGATTGGAAACCCAGCGTGTTTTCGTACGTTTCCTATTTAATAAAGTCTTTTTAGGAATAGCTTTACACCAAGGTAATAATCAAGCCGAGATTCAAACGATTCGAGATTCAAAACGTTATCATCATTCACAACATGTAGTTCCAAAAATACATCGAACTCCGCAATTGTCTAAGAAGATGTTGTGGTTTAACGGTCGGAGGTGTCATTGATTCGAGCTTTTACGGAGGCCATGAGTTTCCAGTACGAATAGGTCTTTTCTGTCAAAGTGTTTCCTCTCCCTAAACAAACAACAAACTATTTTAATATTTGTTTATTGTGATTCAATTTGCTTTTTTATCATTCTTATCACATCATTATTTACATGATTATTAAACAATAAATAAGAGAATAAAATGCTAGAAATACAAAAGTAATAACTAACTTTGAAGTGGAGAATACAATAACCACAACTAATAGTTGAATGACACCTTATAAGCAACTTAGTGTTGACGGTAATATTTACATATCAAAAGTAAAGAAATAAAACGAACTGTGTAAGAGAAAACTATAAAAAATACCAACAGGAAAATTGTACCTAAGGAGGCACTGGGAGAACTCGATAAGTTGGAATTACAAAAAAATGTTGGAAATAACAAGAAAAACCTTCATAGGGAAACAATAAAGATGAATAAGAACATATTCTAGTCTATAGTTTAGTCTAGACTATAGTCTGTAGTCTAGCCTATAGTATAATTTATAGTCTAGTCTATAATATAGTCTATAATCTAGTCTAGTCTATAGTCTAGTCTATAGTCTAGTCTATAGTCTAGTCTATAGTCTAGTCTATAGTCTAGTCTATAGTCTAGTCTATAGTCTAGTCTATAGTCTAGTCTATAGTCTAGTCTATAGTCTAGTCTATAGTCTAGTCTATAGTCTAGTCTATAGTCTAGTCTATAGTCTAGTCTATAGTCTAGTCTATAGTCTAGTCTATAGTCTAGTCTATAGTCTAGTCTATAGTCTAGTCTATAGTCTAGTCTATAGTCTAGTCTATAGTCTAGTCTATAGTCTAGTCTATAGTCTAGTCTATAGTCTAGTCTATAGTCTAGTCTATAGTCTAGTCTATAGTCTAGTCTATAGTCTAGTCTATATAGTCTAGTCTATAGTCTAGTCTATAGTCTAGTCTATAGTCTAGTCTATAGTCTAGTCTATAGTCTAGTCTATAGTCTAGTCTATAGTCTAGTCTATAGTCTAGTCTATAGTCTAGTCTATAGTCTAGTCTATAGTCTAGTCTATAGTCTAGTCTATAGTCTAGTCTATAGTCTAGTCTATAGTCTAGTATAGTCTAGTCTATAGTCTAGTCTATAGTCTAGTCTATAGTCTAGTCTATAGTCTAGTCTATAGTCTAGTCTATAGTCTAGTCTATAGTCTAGTCTATAGTCTAGTCTATAGTCTAGTCTATAGTCTAGTCTATAGTCTAGTCTATAGTCTAGTCTATAGTCTAGTCTATAGTCTAGTCTATAGTCTAGTCTACAGTCTAGTCTATAGTCTAGTCTATAGTCTAGTCTATAGTCTAGTCTATAGTCTAGTCTATAGTCTAGTCTATAGTCTAGCCTATAGTCTAGTCTATAGTCTAGTCTATAGTCTAGTCTATAGTCTAGTCTATAGTCTAGTCTAGTCTATAGTCTAGTCTATAGTCTAGTCTATAGTCTAGTCTATAGTCTAGTCTATAGTCTAGTCTATAGTCTAGTCTATAGTCTAGTCTATAGTCTAGTCTATAGTCTAGTCTAGTCTAGTCTATAGTCTAGTCTATAGTCTAGTCTTAGTCTAGTCTATAGTCTAGTCTATAGTCTAGTCTATAGTCTAGTCTAGTCTAGTCTATAGTCTAGTCTATAGTCTAGTCTATAGTCTAGTCTATAGTCTAGTCTATAGTCTAGTCTATAGTCTAGTCTATAGTCTAGTCTATAGTCTAGTCTATAGTCTAGTCTATAGTCTAGTCTATAGTCTAGTCTATAGTCTAGTCTATAGTCTAGTCTATAGTCTAGTCTATAGTCTAGTCTATAGTCTAGTCTATAGTCTAGTCTATAGTCTAGTCTATAGTCTAGTCTATAGTCTAGTCTATAGTCTAGTCTATAGTCTAGTCTATAGTCTAGTCTATAGTCTAGTCTATAGTCTAGTCTATAGTCTAGTCTATAGTCTAGTCTATAGTCTAGTCTATAGTCTAGTCTATAGTCTAGTCTATAGTCTAGTCTATAGTCTAGTCTATAGTCTAGTCTATAGTCTAGTCTATAGTCTAGTCTATAGTCTAGTCTATAGTCTAGTCTATAGTCTAGTCTATAGTCTAGTCATAGTCTAGTCTATAGTCTAGTCTATAGTCTAGTCTATAGTCTAGTCTATAGTCTAGTCTATAGTCTAGCCTATCTAGTCTATAGTCTAGTCTATAGTCTAGTCTATAGTCTAGCCTATAGTCTAGTCTATAGTCTAGTCTATAGCCTAGTCTATAGTCTAGTCTATAGTCTAGTCTATAGTCTAGTCTATAGTCTAGTCTATAGTCTAGTCTATAGTCTAGTCTATAGTCTAGTCTAGTCTAGTCTATAGTCTAGTCTATAGTCTAGTCTATAGTCTAGTCTATAGTCTAGTCTATAGTCTAGTCTATAGTCTAGTCTATAGTCTAGTCTATAGTCTACTCTATAGTCCAGTCTATAGTCTAGTCTAGTCTATAGTCTAGTCTAGTCTATAGTCTAGTCTAGTCTATAGTCTAGTCTAGTCTATAGTCTAGTCTAGTCTATAGTCTAGTCTAGTCTATAGTCTAGTCTAGTCTATAGTCTAGTATAGTCTAGTCTAGTCTATAGTCTAGTCTAGTCTATAGTCTAGTCTAGTCTAGTCTATAGTCTAGTAGTCTATAGTCTAGTCTAGTCTATAGTCTAGTCTATAGTCTAGTCTATAGTCTAGTCTATAGTCTAGTCTATAGTCTAGTCTATAGTCTAGTCTATAGTCTAGTCTATAGTTTAGTCTATAGTCTAGTCTATAGTCTAGTCTATAGTCTAGTCTATAGCCTAGTCTATAGTCTAGTCTATAGTCTAGTCTATAGTCTAGTCTATAGTCTAGTCTATAGTCTAGTCTATAGTCTAGCCTATAGTCTAGTCTAGTCTATAGTCTAGTCTAGTCTAGTCTATAGTCTAGTCTATAGTTTAGTCTATAGTCTAGTCTATAGTCTAGTCTATAGTCTAGTCTATAGTCTAGTCTATAGTCTAGTCTATAGTCTAGTCTATAGTTTAGTCTATAGTCTAGTCTATAGTCTAGTCTATAGTCTAGTCTATAGTCTAGTCTATAGTCTAGTCTATAGTCTAGTCTATAGTCTAGTCTATAGTCTAGTCTATAGTCTAGTCTATAGTCTAGTCTATAGTCTAGTCTATAGTCTAGTCTATAGTCTAGTCTATAGTCTAGTCTATAGTCTAGTCTATAGTCTAGTCTATAGTCTAGTTTATAGTCTAGTCTATAGTCTAGTCTATAGTCTAGTCTATAGTCTAGTCTATAGTCTAGTCTATAGTCTAGTCTACAATCTAGTCTAGTCTATAGTCTAGTCTATAGGCTAGTCTATAGTCTAGTCTATAGTCTAGTCTATAGTTTAGTCTATAGTCTAGTCTATAGTCTAGTCTATAGTCTAGTCTATAGTCTAGTCTATAGTCTAGTCTATAGTCTAGTCTATAGTCTAGTCTATAGTCTAGTCTATAGTCTAGTCTATAGTCTAGTCTATAGTCTAGTCTATAGTCTAGTCTATAGTCTAGTCTATAGTCTAGTCTATAGTCTAGTCTATAGTCTAGTCTATAGTCTAGTCTATAGTCTAGTCTATAGTCTAGTCTATAGTCTAGTCTATAGTCTAGTCTATAGTCTAGTCTATAGTCTAGTCTATAGTCTAGTCTATAGTCTAGTCTATAGTCTAGTCTATAGTCTAGTCTATAGTCTAGTCTGTAGTCTAGTCTGTAGTCTAGTCTACAGTCTAGTCTATAGTCTAGTCTATAGTCTAGTCTATAGTCTAGTCTATAGTCTAGTCTATAGTCTAGTCTATAGTCTAGTCTATAGTCTAGTCTATAGTCTAGTCTATAGTCTAGTCTATAGTCTAGTATAGTCTAGTCTATAGTCTAGTCTATAGTCTAGTCTATAGTCTAGTCTATAGTCTAGTCTATAGTCTAGTCTATAGTCTAGTCTATAGTCTAGTCTATAGTCTAGTCTATAGTCTAGTCTATAGTCTAGTCTATAGTCTAGTCTATAGTCTAGTCTATAGTCTAGTCTATAGTCTAGTCTATAGTCTAGTCTATAGTCTAGTCTATAGTCTAGTCTATAGTCTAGTCTATAGTCTAGTCTATAGTCTAGTCTATAGTCTAGTCTATAGTCTAGTCTATAGTCTAGTCTATAGTCTAGTCTATAGTCTAGTCTATAGTCTAGTCTATAGTCTAGTCTATAGTCTAGTCTATAGTCTAGTCTATAGTCTAGTCTATAGTCTAGTCTATAGTCTAGTCTATAGTCTAGTCTATAGTCTAGCCTATAGTCTAGTCTATAGTCTAGTCTATAGTCTAGTCTATAGTCTAGCCTATAGTCTAGTCTATAGTCTAGTCTATAGTCTAGTCTATAGCCTAGTCTATAGCCTAGTCTATAGTCTAGTCTATAGTCTAGTCTATAGTCTAGTCTATAGTCTAGTCTATAGTCTAGTCTATAGTCTAGTCTATAGTCTAGTCTATAGTCTAGTCTATAGTCTAGTCTATAGTCTACTCTATAGTCTAGTCTATAGTCTAGTCTAGTCTATAGTCTAGTCTAGTCTATAGTCTAGTCTAGTCTATAGTCTAGTCTAGTCTATAGTCTAGTCTAGTCTAGTCTAGTCTAGTCTAGTCTAGTCTAGTCTAGTCTAGTCTATAGTCTAGTCTAGTCTATAGTCTAGTCTAGTCTATAGTCTAGTCTATAGTCTAGTCTATAGTCTAGTCTAGTCTATAGTCTAGTCTAGTCTATAGTCTAGTCTATAGTCTAGTCTATAGTCTAGTCTATAGTCTAGTCTATAGTCTAGTCTATAGTTTAGTCTATAGTCCAGTCTATAGTCTAGTCTATAGTCTAGTCTATAGCCTAGTCTATAGTCTAGTCTATAGTCTAGTCTATAGTCTAGTCTATAGTCTAGTCTATAGTCTAGCCTATAGTCTAGTCTAGTCTATAGACTAGTCGAGTCTAGTCTAGTCTATAGTCTAGTCTATAGTTTAGTCTATAGTCTAGTCTATAGTCTAGTCTATAGTCTAGTCTATAGTCTAGTCTATAGTCTAGTCTATAGTCTAGTCTATAGTTAGTCTATAGTCTAGTCTATAGTCTAGTCTATAGTCTAGTCTATAGTCTAGTCTATAGTCTAGTCTATAGTCTAGTCTATAGTCTAGTCTATAGTCTAGTCTATAGTCTAGTCTATAGTCTAGTCTATAGTCTAGTCTATAGTCTAGTCTATAGTCTAGTCTATAGTCTAGTCTATAGTCTAGTCTATAGTCTAGTCTATAGTCTAGTCTATAGTCTAGTCTATAGTCTAGTCTATAGTCTAGTCTATAGTCTAGTCTATAGTCTAGTCTATAGTCTAGTCTATAGTCTAGTCTATAGTCTAGTCTATAGTTTAGTCTATAGTCTAGTCTATAGTCTAGTCTATAGTCTAGTCTAGTCTATAGTCTAGTCTACAATCTAGTCTAGTCTATAGTCTAGTCTATAGGCTAGTCTATAGTCTAGTCTATAGTCTAGTCTATAGTCTAGTCTATAGTTTAGTCTATAGTCTAGTCTATAGTCTAGTCTATAGTCTAGTCTATAGTCTAGTCTATAGTCTAGTCTATAGTCTAGTCTATAGTCTAGTCTATAGTCTAGTCTATAGTCTAGTCTATAGTCTAGTCTATAGTCTAGTCTATAGTCTAGTCTATAGTCTAGTCTATAGTCTAGTCTATAGTCTAGTCTATAGTCTAGTCTATAGTCTAGTCTATAGTCTAGTCTATAGTCTAGTCTATAGTCTAGTCTATAGTCTAGTCTATAGTCTAGTCTATAGTCTAGTCTATAGTCTAGTCTATAGTCTAGTCTATAGTCTAGTCTACAATCTAGTCTATAGTCTAGTCTAGTATATAGTCTAGTCTATGGTCTAGTCTAGTATATATTCTAGTCTATGGTCTAGTCTATAGGCTAGTCTATAGTCTAGTCTATAGTCTGGTCTATAGTCTAGTACATACCCGAGTAAAAAATCAAAACCCTCAGTCCACTTTTTCTATACTTTACTGTATCTTGAAGTGGCGCATGCGCAGTTTGTAAACAAAACAACAAATTGTTGTTGGTTCCAACAAACGGAACCATAAAAAGTAATGTCAACCAAAACAATGATTGCAAAAAAACAAAAAAGAAATAATGACCCGAAATGCAAATGTTTATTTATATCGCTGTAAGAGACAATAAATGAATACAAATAAAACAACAACATTAATACAAGAGAGACAACATTATGAATACGAAAAATATCCATTGTTGTTGGAAATCAAAAATATTAACAATACAAACAAACACACAAAAAAAACAACAAACACTCCAATGACTAAAGACTGACTAATGATATTGTTATTGTCATTATTTATTTAAGAATTATATATATGTAGTATGTCCAACAATAAAAACCAACAACAACAACTATAATAATGACAATACAAATACAATAATTGTAAAGTTTTGTTTTATGCTTGCAGTCCATGTCGTTGTTGTTTGCCGTTTTTTTTTTATTTTTTTTGGGTGGGGGAGGTCCATTACCGATCCAAACTGGCAACCAAGCCACGAACGAACCATCTCAATTTGTATACAGGTAAACAATATTGGAATTACAAAAGACCACAATGTGGACACAATATTAAAATACACAAAAGTCAACAATATTCACAATACAATAACACCGCAGAGATTGCAACCTTTACTGTGAGTAGGGTTATGAAAATATTTAATTATACATAATTAAATTTTCAAAATAGTAGCAAAACCAACAAAAAATGAAAACAATATTTAGATAAAATAATGAAATTTAATATACATAACCACGTTATGTAAATATTTGTAAAATTAATTGTTAAAATTGTAATAATTAAAATAATAACCTTGTTCAATTAGATAATTTGCAAATAGAAATTTCAATATCATTTGTAATTAATCTGAATAATTCTAGCTGTTTCTAACTAAAAATCTTTAAATAGGACTACAATTCAATGTCCAATGTATGGACTAGACTATAGACTAGACTATAGACTAGAGTATAGACTAGAATAGACTAGACTATAGACTAGACTATAGACTAGACTATAGACTAGACTATAGACTAGACTATAGACTAGACTATAGACTAGACTATAGACTAGACTATAGACTAGACTATAGACTAGACTATAGACTAGACTATAGACTAGACTATAGACTAGACTATAGACTAGACTATAGACTAGACTATAGACTAGACTATAGACTAGACTATAGACTAGACTATAGACTAGACTATAGACTAGACTAGACTAGACTATAGACTAGACTATAGACTAGACTATAGACTAGACTATAGACTAGACTATAGACTAGACTATAGACTAGACTATAGACTAGACTATAGACTAGACTATAGACTATAGACTAAGACTATTAGGACTAGACTATAGGACTAGACTATAGACTAGGACTATAGGACTAGACCTATAGACTAGGACCTATAGACTAGGATATAGAACTAGACTATAGACTAGACTATAGCCCTAGACTAGAGACTAGACTATAGAATAGCTATAGACTAGACTATAGACTAGCATATAGACTAGACTCTAGACTAGACTATAGACTAGACTATAGACTAGACTATAGACTAGACTATAGACTAGACTATCGACTAGACTATAGACTAGGACTCTAGACTAGACTATAGACTAGACTATAGACTAGACTATAGACTAGACTATAGACTAGACTATAGACTAGACTATAGACTAGACTATAGACTAGACTATAGACTAGACTATAGACTAGACTATAGACTAGACTATAGACTAGACTATAGACTAGACTATAGACTAGACTATAGACTAGACTATAGACTAGACTATAGACTAGACTATAGACTAGACTATAGACTAGACTATAGACTAGACTATAGACTAGACTATAGACTAGACTATAGACTAGACTATAGACTATGACTAGAGATAGACTAGACTATAGACTAGACTATAGACTAGACTATAGACTAGACTATAGACTAGACTATAGACTAGACTATAGACTAGACTATAGACTAGACTATAGACTAGACTATAGACTAGACTATAGACTAGACTATAGACTAGACTATAGACTAGACTATAGACTAGACTATAGACTAGACTATAGACTAGACTATAGACTAGACTATAGACTAGACTATAGACTAGACTATAGACTAGACTATAGACTAGACTATAGACTAGACTATAGACTAGACTATAGACTAGACTATAGACTAGACTATAGACTAGACTATAGACTAGACTATAGACTAGACTATAGACTAGACTATAGACTGGACTATAGACTAGACTATAGACTAGACTATATACTAGACTATAGACTAGACTATAGACTAGACTATAGACTAGACTATAGACTAGACTATAGACTAGACTATAGACTAGACTATAGACTAGACTAGACTATAGACTAGACTAGACTATAGACTAGACTAGACTAGACTATAGACTAGACTAGACTATAGACTAGACTAGACTAGACTAGACTATAGACTAGACTAGACTAGACTAGACTAGACTATAGACTAGACTAGACTAGACTAGACTAGACTAGACTAGACTAGACTAGACTATAGACTAGACTAGACTATAGACTAGACTAGACTATAGACTAGACTAGACTATAGACTAGACTAGACTATAGACTAGACTAGACTATAGACTAGACTAGACTACTAGACTAGACTAGACTATAGACTAGACTAGAACTATACTAGACTAGACTATAGACTAGACTAGACTATAGACTAGACTAGACTATAGACTAGACTATAGACTAGACTATAGACTAGACTATAGACTAGGACTATAGACTAGACTATAGACTAGACTATAGACTAGACTATAGACTAGACTATAGACTAGACTATAGACTAGACTATAGACTAGACTATAGACTAGACTATAGACTAGACTATAGACTAGACTATAGACTAGACTATAGACTAGACTATAGACTAGACTATAGACTAGACTATAGACTAGACTATAGACTAGACTATAGACTAGACTATAGACTAGACTATAGACTAGACTACCGACTAGACTACTAGCCTAGACTCTAGACTAGACTATAGACTAGACTCTAGACTAACTACTAGACAACAGTCTGGACTTTAGGCTAAACTATAGTCTAGTCCATAAAACAGACGAAAGTCTAGATAGTCTGGTCCATAGACTTGACTATAGTCTGGTATATAACTTGACTATAGTCTGGACTATAAACTAAATAGTAGTCGGGACTATAAATTAAACTATAGTCTGGACTATAGACTAAACTACAGTCTGGACTACAGACTAAACTATAGTCTGGACTAAACTATAGTATGGACTATAGACTACTCTATAATCTGGACTATAGACTAGACTATAGTCTGGACTATACACTAAACTATAGTCTGGACTATAGACTAAACTATAGTATGGACTATAGACTACTCTATAGTCTGGACTACAGACTTAACTAAAGTCTGTGCTATATACTAAACTAAGTCTAGACTATTGACTAAACTATAGTCTAGGCTAGACTATAGACTAGACTAAAAACTGACTATTGTATACACTATAACTAGAATACAGATTAGTTTGTGAAAAATGGAGTTTGTTGCCTTTGCTTCTATAGATAATTATTTGATATACTTTCCATATAAATTTTGAGCTCGTGCTAGTGAATTAATTTAAATTTTTTTACGTTTTTTAAATAATTATTATTTAAACTCAAAACCAAACTAAAAACCACAAAAATTTATACCTAAATAAACAAACAACTAAACTTTATTTTTGCAAATTTGTAAATTAGAGTTTAGCATTTTTATAAATAACTTCATTTTGACGGAATTTTATTTGGAAAATGCCAAAAATAAAATAAAAAGTGGAAGAATTTAAATTTTCATTGCGTGAACAAAAGGAATTTTTGTGTGTTTAAATTTTTGTATTTATTTTTAGAGGAATTTTGTTGAAAAAATTTACCAACTAAAATTGTAAATTGTTTTTGGAATTTGTTTAAAAAACAAACCACATACAAAAAAGTTTATAAATAATTTATTTAGCAAATAAATACCAAAATAAAAACATGTGTCAAAAGTTTTGTTAAGTTAAGTAGCAGTTTTAGTTGTTTTTTTTTTTTTTTTTTTTTTTTTTTGAAAAACTGCAGTCGAATTTTGTATTACACAGAGTACTTTATAACTGCAGGTTATGTACACAATGTAAAAATAGAGTTGCCAACTGATGTTTTAACTTTAGCCTAAATAAAGGAGGTTTTTATCTCCAACACACATCATAGTATTCCTTACTAAATTACTAATTTCTAACCTTAAATTACATCTTCTTTTTTGGTACTAACGTTTATATAGTTGGCAACACTCTTCGCAACAATGTTTATTGTGAATTTTGTTATTTTTTATCATTTTCTTATTTTACTTATGCATGCAACAATAAAACATAAAAACATTTTTTGTTTTTTTTTTTAATTTTGTTTTGTTTCTATTTACGAGAATAGCAAAATGAGCAAACAAAAACAGCACTAATGTTGTCTGTTATTTTGCTGCGCCAGTAGCAGTTGCAGCCGCTGTCTTTTGCTTTACTGTTGCCAAATATGCCGACAACTTGTTAAGAGTTGTCAACCTTATTAAAGAAACGAGGGAAATGTTATTAAAATCGCTAAATTTATTATAGACGATTAATTGTTTAATTATCGTTAAATGCGTAATACGAGTGCTGTGCGCTTATTAATATAGAGAGCAAATCAATTAATAGACAATTTGTAATAATTAAGCAGTTAATTAATGATGGCAAAAACGTGTTAGAAAATGTGCGAAGGAAATTTATGAAAATTATATACAGTATTGGGGAAAATAATGAAGAGAGTGTTAGAATATAGAAAAAGTAAAGATCAGAGAAACCCATTTCCAATTATCGATAAAAACTATTTCGGGATAAGGTCTCATCCGAAATATATCCAAATGTTGTCTGATTTCCAAAGACTATATGAAGAGACTGGACTATAGAATAGTGTATAGTCTGGACTATAGAATAGTCGATAGTCTGGACTATAGAATAGTCTGTAGTCCAGGATATAGAATAGTCTGTAGTCCAGGATATAGAATAATCCATAGTCTGGACTATAGAATAGTGTGGACTTTAGAATAGTATATAGTCTGGACTATAGAATAATATATAGTCCGGACTATAGAATAGTCTATAGTCTGGACTATAGAATAGTCTATAGTCTGGACTACAGAACAGTCTATAGTCTGGACTATAGAATAGTCTATAGTCTGTACTACAGAATAATATATAGTCTGGACTATAGAATAGTCTATAGTATGGACTATAGAATATTCTATAATCTGGACTATAGAATAGTTTATAGTCTGGACTATAGAATAGCCTATAGTCTGGACTATAGAATAGTCTATAGTCTGGACTATAGAATAGCCTATAGTCTGGACTATAGAATAGCCTATAGTCTGGACTATAGAATAGCCTATAGTCTGGACTATAGAATAGCCTATAGTCTGGACTATAGAATAGTCTATAGTCTGGACTATAGAATAATATATAGTCTGGACTATAGAATAGTCTATAGTCTGGACTATAGAATAGTCTATAGTCTGGACTATAGAATAGTTTATAGTCTGGACTATAGAATAGTTTATAGTCTGGACTATAGAATAGTCTGGACTATAGAATAGTAGATAGTCTGGACTATAGAAAAGTCTGTAGTCCAGAGTATAGAATAATCCATAGTCTGGACTATAGAGTAGTCTGGACTACAGAACAGTCTATAGTCTGGACTATAGAATAGTCTATAGTCTGTACTATAGAATACTATATAGTCTGGACTATAGAATAGTCTATAGTCTGGACTATAGAATAGTCTATAGTCTGGACTACAGAATAGTCTATAGTCTGGACTATAGAATAGTCTATAGTCTGGACTATAGAATAGTCTATAGTCTGGACTATAGAATAGTCTATAGTCTGGACTATAGAATAGTCTATAGTCTGGACTATAGAATAGCCTATAGTCTGGACTATAGAATAGTCTATAGTCTGGACTATAGAATAGTCTATAGTCTGGACTATAGAATAGTCTATAGTCTGGACTATAGAATAGTCTATAGTCTGGACTATAGAATAGTCTATAGTCTGGACTTTAGAATAGTCTATAGTCTGGACTATAGAATAGTCTATAGTCTGGACTATAGAATAGTCTATAGTCTGGACTATAGAATAGACTATAGTCTGGACTATAGAATAGTCTAAAGTCTGGACTATAGAATAGTCTATAGTCTGGACTGTATAATAGTTTATAGTCTGGACTGTAGAATAGTCTGGACTATAGAATAGTCTGGACTATAGAATAGTCTATAGTCTGGACTATAGAATAGTCTATAGTCTGGACTATAGAATAGTCTATAGTCTGGACTATAGAATAGTCTATAGTCTGGACTATAGAATAGTCTATAGTCTGGACTAGAACAGAAAACAAAATCAACAAAATACACTTAAATTAAAAATACTTCAAAAATCACATAATTGTCCACACTTCTAGACAGCAGGTTGATCAGTCTTCTTAAGTCATTTGCTAGTAGACAGCACACAGACAGACATTGGCGTTTATTTTGGTTAATACAAAAACAACAACAACAACTCACAAAATATAAAACATGTTTCTCATTTTAAAGATTCTCTGTTATTTTTGGTGTGTAGTTGTTGTTGCTATTTTATAGTTTAATTTTTACTTTTTTGTTTATAATTCTTAAAGTTTTTGTTATGCTTTGATCAATTTTTTTAATTTTTTTGTTTTTGGCAGTTGTTGTTATTATTTTGCTTACATTTTATGTTTTTGTTGTTGTTGCTATATGTTGTAGTTTTAATTTTTTTCATTTTCTTTTATTTTATTTGTTTGTAATCGCCAACGAGGTTATCGTTTGCTCTTGAACTTGAATGTATGAGCAAAAAAAAAAACAGCAAAAAATAACATCAAAATAAAAAGTAACAATAAACAAGTCATAGCATGAAAAAAATCAAATCAAAGCAAACAAATGAAATAAAACAAAACAAGAAAACAACAACAATAAAAACTACTGGAAAAAGTTAAATAATTGTTCTTACATTTCAAGCATGACGATTTGAAAATATACCATAACAGCAGCAACAACACTCAGTCATTCTTTCATATTACTCCTGCTGATGCTGGAGCCCAGGCCAAAGGCATCAGCAGCAACAGAAAAACAATTGCAGCATCGTCATCATTATCGTGTAGTCAAGTATAAAAGCAGGAAACTCTAAAGAAGTTTCTTTGCTGTTGTTGTTCTCATACTTGAGTGGGTTCTTTTTTTTGCACTTTTTTGTTTAAATTCATTTATTGTTTTCCTTACAACAATATGTCTGGTTTAAACCAATAATGACTTGACTCAAAATAATAAAGGAAAAAACTTGTTTGTTTTGTTGCTGGTGCTGCAGCTTCGGCTTGTTTATAATCTTTCACTGTTTGGTTATTGCAACATTCAGTTTGTTGCCAAAATTGTAGAATTCTTTGCCCACCTTTTAAGGGTCTTTTTAACAACCTTAACAAAAAAATCCTTGTTGATCTTGTCAAACAAAGAAACAAACAGAAAATACATTTAAAAAAACCTGTTTGCAGTTACATGTTTTCAGAGACAGATTATTAAACTTTTAAGGACCGTTCATTCAAAAATTTTCATACACTAATGTGCAGTCTAAAGACTAGTTTGAGATCTAGTCTATAGTGTAGTCTATAGTCTAGTTTATAGTCTAGTCTATAGTCTTGTCTACAGTCTAGTCTAGTCTATAGTCTAGTCTACAGTCTAGTCTACTGTCTAGTCTACAGTCTAGTCTATAGTCTAGTCTATAGTCTAGTCTATAGTCTAGTCTATAGTCTAGTCTATAGTCTAGTCTATAGTCTAGTCTATAGTCTAGTCTATAGTCTAGTCTATAGTCTAGTCTATAGTCTAGTCTATAGTCTAGTCTATAGTCTAGTCTATAGCCTAGTCTATAGCCTAGTCTATAGCCTAGTCTATAGCCTAGTCTATAGCCTAGTCTATAGTCTAGTCTATAGCCTAGTCTATAGCCTAGTCTATAGCTAGTCTATAGTCTAGTCTAGCCTAGTCTATAGCCTAGTCTATAGCCTAGTCCTATAGTCTAGTCATAGTAGTCTAAGTCTAGTCTATAGTCTAGTCTATAGTCTAGTCTATAGTCTAGTCATAGTCTAGTCTATAGTCTAGTCTATAGTCTAGTCTATACTGTTGTCTATAGTCTAGTCTATAGTAGTCTATAGTGTAGTCTATACTGTAGTCTATAGTCTAGTCCATAGTGTAGTCTATAGTGTAGTCTATAGTCTAGTCCATAGTGTAGTCTATAGTGTAGTCTATAGTGTAGTCTATAGTGTAGTCTATAGTCTAGTCTATAGTCTAGTCTATAGTCTAGTCTATAGTCTAGTCTATAGTCTAGTCTATAGTCTAGTCTAATGTAGTCTATAATGTATAGTCTATATGTTAGTCTATAGTCTAGTCTATAGTCTAGTCTATAGTCTAGTCTATAGTCTAGTCTATAGTCTAGTCTATAGTCTAGTCTATAGTCTCTATAGTCTAGTCTATAGTCTAGTCTATAGTCTAGTCTATAGTCTAGTCTATAGTCTAGTCTATAGTCTAGTCTATAGTCTAGTCTATAGTCTAGTCTATAGTCTAGTCTATAGTCTAGTCTATAGTCTAGTCTATAGTCTAGTCTATAGTCTAGTCTATAGTCTAGTCTATAGTCTAGTCTATATTGTCTATAGTCTAGTCTATAGTGTAGTCTATAGTGTAGTCTATACTGTAGTCTATAGTCTAGTCATAGTGTAGTCTATAGTGTAGTCTATAGTCTAGTCCATAGTGTAGTCTATAGTGTAGTCTATAGTGTAGTCTATAGTAGTCTATAGTCTAGCCTATAGTCTAGTCTATAGTCTAGTCTATAGTCTAGTCTATAGTCTAGTCTATAGTCTAGTCTATATGTAGTCTATAGTAGTCTATAGTAGTCTATAGTCTAGTCTATAGTCTAGTCTATAGTCTAGTCTATAGTCTAGTCTATAGTCTAGTCTATAGTCTAGTCTATAGTCTAGTCTATAGTCTAGTCTATAGTCTAGTCTATAGTCTAGTCTCTAGTCTAGTCTATAGTCTAGTCTATAGTCTAGTCTATAGTCTAGTCTATAGTCTAGTCATAGTCTATAGTCTAGTCTATAGTCTAGTCTATAGTCTAGTCTATAGTCTAGTCTATAGTCTAGTCTATAGTCTAGTCTATAGTCTAGTCTATAGTCTAGTCTATAGTCTAGTCTAGTTATAGTCTAGTCTATAGTCTAGTCTATAGTCTAGTCTATAGTCTAGTCTATAGTCTAGTCTATAGTCTAGTCTATAGTCTAGTCTATAGTCTAGTCTAGTCTAGTCTATAGTCTAGTCTATAGTCTAGTCTATAGTCTAGTCTATAGTCTAGTCTATAGTCTAGTCTATAGTCTAGTATATAGTCTAGTCTATAGTCTAGTCTAGTCTAGTCTATAGTCTAGTCTATAGTCTAGTCTATAGTCTAGTCTATAGTCTAGTCTATAGTCTAGTCTATAGTCTAGTCTATAGTCTAGTCTATAGTCTAGTCTATAGTCTAGTCTATAGTCTAGTCTATAGTCTAGTCTATAGTCTAGTCTATAGTCTAGTCTATAGTCTAGTCTATAGTCTAGTCTATAGTCTAGTCTATAGTCTAGTCTATAGTCTAGTCTATAGTCTAGTCTATAGTCTAGTCTATAGTCTAGTCTATAGTCTAGTCTATAGTCTAGTCTATAGTCTAGTCTATAGTCTAGTCTATAGTCTAGTCTATAGTCTAGTCTATAGTCTAGTCTATAGTCTAGTCTAGTCTAGTCTATAGTCGTCTATAGTCTAGTCTATAGTCTAGTCTATAGTCTAGTCTATAGTCTAGTCTATAGTCTAGTCTATAGTCTAGTCTATAGTCTAGTCTATAGTCTAGTCTATAGTCTATAGATACTATAGTAGCTATAGACTAGACTATAGACTAGACTATAGACTCGACTATAGACTAGACTATAGACTAGACTATAGACTAGACTATAGACTAGACTATCGACTAGACTATAGACTAGACTATAGACTAGACATCTAGACTATAGATAGACTATAGACTAGACTATAGACTAGACTATAGACTAGACTATAGACTAGACTATAGATAGACTATAGACTAGACTATAGACTAGACTATAGACTAGACTATAGACTAGACTATAGACTAGACTATAGACTAGACTATAGACTAGACTATAGACTAGACTATAGACTAGACTATAGACTAGACTATAGACTAGACTATAGACTAGACTATAGACTAGACTATAGACTAGACTATAGACTAGACTATAGACTAGACTATAGACTAGACTATAGACTAGACTATAGATAGACTATAGACTAGACTATAGACTAGACTATAGACTAGACTATAGACTAGACTATAGACTAGACTATAGACTAGACTATAGACTAGACTATAGACTAGACTATAGACTAGACTATAGACTAGACTATAGACTAGACTATAGACTAGACTATAGACTAGACTATAGACTAGACTATAGACTAGACTATAGACTAGACTATAGACTAGACTATAGACTAGACTATAGACTAGACTATAGACTAGACTATAGACTAGACTATAGACTAGACTATAGACTAGACTATAGACTAGACTATAGACTAGACTATAGACTAGACTATAGACTAGACTATAGACTAGACTATAGACTAGACTATAGACTAGACTATAGACTAGACTATAGACTAGACTATAGACTAGACTATAGACTAGACTATAGACTAGACTATAGACTAGACTATAGACTAGACTATAGACTAGACTATAGACTAGACTATAGACTAGACTATAAACTAGACTATAGACTAGACTATAAACTAGACTAGACTATAGACTAGACTATAGACTAGACTATAGACTAGACTATAGACTAGACTATAGACTAGACTATAGACTAGACTATAGACTAGACTATAGACTAGACTATAGACTAGACTATAGACTAGACTATAGACTAGACTATAGACTAGACTATAGACTAGACTATAGACTAGACTATAGACTAGACTATAGACTAGACTATAGACTAGACTATAGACTAGACTATAGACTAGACTATAGACTAGACTATAGACTAGACTATAGACTAGACTATAGACTAGACTATAGACTAGACTATAGACTACATTATAGACTACATTATAGACTACATTATAGACTAGACTATAGACTAGACTATAGACTAGACTATAGACTAGACTATAGACTAGACTATAGGCTAGACTATAGACTACACTATAGACTACACTATAGACTACACTATAGACTACACTATGGACTAGACTATAGACTACACTATAGACTACACTATGGACTAGACTATAGACTACAGTATAGACTACACTATAGACTACACTATAGACTAGACTATAGACAACAGTATAGACTAGACTATAGACTAGACTATAGACTAGACTATAGACTAGACTATAGACTAGACTATAGACTAGACTATAGACTAGACTATAGACTAGACTATAGACTAGACTATAGACTAGACTATAGACTAGACTATAGACTAGACTATAGACTAGACTATAGACTAGACTATAGACTAGACTATAGACTAGACTATAGACTAGACTATAGACTAGACTATAGACTAGACTATAGACTAGACTATAGACTAGACTATACTACATTATAGACTACATTATAGACTACATTATAGACTAGACTATAGACTAGACTATAGACTAGACTATAGACTAGACTATAGACTAGACTATAGGCTAGACTATAGACTACACTATAGACTACACTATAGACTACACTATAGACTACACTATGGACTAGACTATAGACTACACTATAGACTACACTATGGACTAGACTATAGACTACAGTATAGACTACACTATAGACTACACTATAGACTAGACTATAGACAACAGTATAGACTAGACTATAGACTAGACTATAGACTAGACTATAGACTAGACTATAGACTAGACTATAGACTAGACTATAGACTAGACTATAGACTAGACTATAGACTAGGCTATAGACTAGGCTATAGACTAGACTATAGACTAGGCTATAGACTAGGCTATAGACTAGGCTACTAGACTATAGACTAGGCTATAGACTAGGCTACTAGGCTATAGACTAGGCTATAGACTAGGCTATAGACTAGGCTATAGACTAGACTATAGACTAGACTATAGACTAGACTATAGACTAGACTATAGACTAGACTATAGACTAGACTATAGACTAGACTATAGACTAGACTATAGACTAGACTATAGACTAGACTATAGACTAGACTATAGACTAGACTATAGACTAGACTGTAGACTAGACAGTAGACTAGACTGTAGACTAGACTATAGACTAGACTAGACTGTAGACAAGACTATAGACTAGACTATAAACTAGACTATAGACTACACTATAGACTAGATCTCAAACTAGTCTTTAGACTGCACATTAGTGTATGAAAATTTTTGAATGAACGGTCCTTAAAAGTTTAATAATCTGTCTCTGAAAACATGTAACTGCAAACAGGTTTTTTTAAATGTATTTTCTGTTTGTTTTCTTTGTTTGACAAGATCAACAAGGATTTTTTTGTTAAGGTTGTTAAAAGACCCTTAAAAGGTGGGCAAAGAATTCTACAATTTTGGCAACAAACTGAATGTTGCAATAACCAAACAGTGAAAGATTATAAACAAGCCGAAGCTGCAGCACCAGCAACAAAACAAACAAGTTTTTTCCTTTATTATTTTGAGTCAAGTCATTATTGGTTTAAACCAGACATATTGTTGTAAGGAAAACAATAAATGAATTTAAACAAAAAAGTGCAAAAAAAAGAACCCACTCAAGTATGAGAACAACAACAGCAAAGAAACTTCTTTAGAGTTTCCTGCTTTTATACTTGACTACACGATAATGATGACGATGCTGCAATTGTTTTTCTGTTGCTGCTGATGCCTTTGGCCTGGGCTCCAGCATCAGCAGGAGTAATATGAAAGAATGACTGAGTGTTGTTGCTGCTGTTATGGTATATTTCAAATCGTCATGCTTGAAATGTAAGAACAATTATTTAACTTTTTTCCAGTAGTTTTTATTGTTGTTGTTTTCTTGTTTTGTTTTATTTCATTTGTTTGCTTTGATTTGATTTTTTTCATGCTATGACTTGTTTATTGTTACTTTTTATTTTGATGTTATTTTTTGCTGTTTTTTTTTTTTGCTCATACATTCAAGTTCAAGAGCAAACGATAACCTCGTTGGCGATTACAAACAAATAAAATAAAAGAAAATGAAAAAAATTAAAACTACAACATATAGCAACAACAACAAAAACATAAAATGTAAGCAAAATAATAACAACAACTGCCAAAAACAAAAAAATTAAAAAAATTGATCAAAGCATAACAAAAACTTTAAGAATTATAAACAAAAAAGTAAAAATTAAACTAATAAAATAGCAACAACAACTACACACCAAAAAATAACAGAGAATCTTTAAAAATGAGAAACATGTTTTATATTTTGTGAGTTGTTGTTGTTGTTTTTGTATTAACCAAAATAAACGCCAATGTCTGTCTGTGTGCTGTCTACTAGCAAATGACTTAAGAAGACTGATCAACCTGCTGTCTAGAAGTGTGGACAATTATGTGATTTTTGAAGTATTTTTAATTTAAGTGTATTTTGTTGATTTTGTTTTCTGTTCTAGTCCAGACTATAGACTATTCTATAGTCCAGACTATAGACTATTCTATAGTCCAGACTATAGACTATTCTATAGTCCAGACTATAGACTATTCTATAGTCCAGACTATAGACTATTCTATAGTCCAGACTATTCTATAGTCCAGACTATTCTACAGTCCAGACTATAAACTATTATACAGTCCAGACTATAGACTATTCTATAGTCCAGACTTTAGACTATTCTATAGTCCAGACTATAGTCTATTCTATAGTCCAGACTATAGACTATTCTATAGTCCAGACTATAGACTATTCTATAGTCCAGACTATAGACTATTCTAAAGTCCAGACTATAGACTATTCTATAGTCCAGACTATAGACTATTCTATAGTCCAGACTATAGACTATTCTATAGTCCAGACTATAGACTATTCTATAGTCCAGACTATAGCTATTCTATAGTCCAGACTATAGACTATTCTATAGTCCAGACTATAGACTATTCTATAGTCCAGACTATAGACTATTCTATAGTCCAGACTATAGGACTATTCTATAGTCCAGACTATAGACTATTCTGTAGTCCAGACTATAGACTATTCATAGTCCAGACTATAGACTATTCTATAGTCCAGACTATATAGTATTCTATAGTACAGACTATAGACTATTCTATAGTCCAGACTATAGACTGTTCTGTAGTCCAGACTACTCTATAGTCCAGACTATGGATTATTCTATACTCTGGACTACAGACTTTTCTATAGTCCAGACTATCTACTATTCTATAGTCCAGACTATTCTATAGTCCAGACTATAAACTATTCTATAGTCCAGACTATAAACTATTCTATAGTCCAGACTATAGACTATTCTATAGTCCAGACTATAGACTATTCTATAGTCCAGACTATATATTATTCTATAGTCCAGACTATAGACTATTCTATAGTCCAGACTATAGGCTATTCTATAGTCCAGACTATAGGCTATTCTATAGTCCAGACTATAGGCTATTCTATAGTCCAGACTATAGGCTATTCTATAGTCCAGACTATAGACTATTCTATAGTCCAGACTATAGGCTATTCTATAGTCCAGACTATAAACTATTCTATAGTCCAGATTATAGAATATTCTATAGTCCATACTATAGACTATTCTATAGTCCAGACTATATATTATTCTGTAGTACAGACTATAGACTATTCTATAGTCCAGACTATAGACTGTTCTGTAGTCCAGACTATAGACTATTCTATAGTCCAGACTATAGACTATTCTATAGTCCGGACTATATATTATTCTATAGTCCAGACTATATACTATTCTAAAGTCCACACTATTCTATAGTCCAGACTATGGATTATTCTATATCCTGGACTACAGACTATTCTATATCCTGGACTACAGACTATTCTATAGTCCAGACTATCGACTATTCTATAGTCCAGACTATACACTATTCTATAGTCCAGTCTCTTCATATAGTCTTTGGAAATCAGACAACATTTGGATATATTTCGGATGAGACCTTATCCCGAAATAGTTTTTATCGATAATTGGAAATGGGTTTCTCTGATCTTTACTTTTTCTATATTCTAACACTCTCTTCATTATTTTCCCCAATACTGTATATAATTTTCATAAATTTCCTTCGCACATTTTCTAACACGTTTTTGCCATCATTAATTAACTGCTTAATTATTACAATTGTCTATTAATTGATTTGCTCTCTATATTAATAAGCGCACAGCACTCGTATTACGCATTTAACGATAATTAAACAATTAATCGTCTATAATAAATTTAGCGATTTTAATAACATTTCCTCGTTTCTTTAATAAGGTTGACAACTCTTAACAAGTTGTCGGCATATTTGGCAACAGTAAAGCAAAAGACAGCGGCTGCAACTGCTACTGGCGCAGCAAAATAACAGACAACATTAGTGCTGTTTTTGTTTTGCTCATTTTGCTATTCTCGTAAATAGAAACAAAACAAAATTAAAAAAAAAAAACAAAAAATGTTTTTATGTTTTATTGTTGCATGCATAAGTAAAATAAGAAAATGATAAAAAATAACAAAATTCACAATAAACATTGTTGCGAAGAGTGTTGCCAACTATATAAACGTTAGTACCAAAAAAGAAGATGTAATTTAAGGTTAGAAATTAGTAATTTAGTAAGGAATACTATGATGTGTGTTGGAGATAAAAACCTCCTTTATTTAGGCTAAAGTTAAAACATCAGTTGGCAACTCTATTTTTACATTGTGTACATAACCTGCAGTTATAAAGTACTCTGTGTAATACAAAAATTCGACTGCAGTTTTTCAAAAAAAAAAAAAAAAAAAAAAAAAACAACTAAAACTGCTACTTAACTTAACAAAACTTTTGACACATGTTTTTATTTTGGTATTTATTTGCTAAATAAATTATTTATAAACTTTTTTGTATGTGGTTTGTTTTTTAAACAAATTCCAAAAACAATTTACAATTTTAGTTGGTAAATTTTTTCAACAAAATTCCTCTAAAAATAAATACAAAAATTTAAACACACAAAATTCCTTTTTGTTCACGCAATGAAAATTTAAATTCTTCCACTTTTTATTTTATTTTTGGCATTTTCCAAATAAAATTCCGTCAAAATGAAGTTATTTATAAAAATGCTAAACTCTAATTTACAAATTTGCAAAAATAAAGTTTAGTTGTTTGTTTATTTAGGTATAAATTTTTGTGGTTTTTAGTTTGGTTTTGAGTTTAAATAATAATTATTTAAAAAACGTAAAAAAATTTAAATTAATTCACTAGCACGAGCTCAAAATTTATATGGAAAGTATATCAAATAATTATCTATAGAAGCAAAGGCAACAAACTCCATTTTTCACAAACTAATCTGTATTCTAGTTTATAGTGTATACAATAGTCCAGTTTTTAGTCTAGTCTATAGTCTAGCCTAGACTATAGTTTAGTCAATAGTCTAGACTTAGTTTAGTATATAGCACAGACTTTAGTTAAGTCTGTAGTCCAGACTATAGAGTAGTCTATAGTCCATACTATAGTTTAGTCTATAGTCCAGACTATAGTTTAGTGTATAGTCCAGACTATAGTCTAGTCTATAGTCCAGATTATAGAGTAGTCTATAGTCCATACTATAGTTTAGTCCAGACTATAGTTTAGTCTGTAGTCCAGACTGTAGTTTAGTCTATAGTCCAGACTATAGTTTAATTTATAGTCCCGACTACTATTTAGTTTATAGTCCAGACTATAGTCAAGTTTATATACCAGACTATAGTCAAGTCTATGGACCAGACTATCTAGACTTTCGTCTGTTTTATTGACTAGACTATAGTTTAGCCTAAAGTCCAGACTGTTGTCTAGTAGTTAGTCTAGAGTCTAGTCTATAGTCTAGTCTAGAGTCTAGTCTAGTCTAGTCTGTAGTCTAGTATAGTCTAGTCTATAGTCTAGTCTATAGTCTAGTCTATAGTCTAGTCTATAGTCTAGTCTATAGTCTAGTCTATAGTCTAGTCTATAGTCTAGTCTATAGTCTAGTCTATAGTCTAGTCTATAGTCTAGTCTATAGTCTAGTCTATAGTCTAGTCTATAGTCTAGTCTATAGTCTAGTCTATAGTCTAGTCTATAGTCTAGTCTATAGTCTAGTCTATAGTCTAGTCTATAGTCTAGTCTATAGTCTAGTCTATAGTCTAGTCTATTGTCTAGTCTAGTCTAGTCTAGTCTATAGTCTAGTCTAGTCTATAGTCTAGTCTAGTCTATAGTCTAGTCTAGTCTATAGTCTAGTCTAGTCTATAGTCTAGTCTAGTCTATAGTCTAGTCTAGTCTATAGTCTAGTCTAGTCTAGTCTAGTCTAGTCTAGTTAGCTATAGTCTAGTCTAGTCTAGTCTAGTCTAGTCTAGTCTAGTATCTAGTCTAGTCTAGGTCTATAGTCTAGTCTAGTCTAGTCTAGTCTAGTCTAGTCTAGTCGTCTATAGTCTATAGTCTAGTCTAGTCTATAGTCTAGTCTAGTCTAGTCTAGTCTATAGTCTAGTCTAGTCTATAGTCTAGTCTAGTCTAGTCTATAGTCTAGTCTAGTCTATAGTCTAGTCTAGTCTATAGTCTAGTCTATAGTCTAGTCTATAGTCTAGTCTATAGTCTAGTCTATAGTCTAGTCTATAGTCTAGTCTATAGTCTAGTATATAGTCTAGTCTATAGTCTAGTCTATAGTCCAGTCTATAGTCTAGTCTATAGTCTAGTCTATAGTCTAGTCTATAGTCTAGTCTATAGTCTAGTCTATAGTCTAGTCTATAGTCTAGTCTATAGTCTAGTCTATAGTCTAGTCTATAGTCTAGTCTATAGTCTAGTCTATAGTCTAGTCTATAGTCTAGTCTATAGTCTAGTCTATAGTCTAGTCTATAGTCTAGTCTATAGTCTAGTCTATAGTCTAGTCTATAGTCTAGTCTATAGTCTAGTCTATAGTCTAGTCTATAGTCTAGTCTATAGTCTAGTCTATAGTCTAGTCTATAGTCTAGTCTATAGTCTAGTCTATAGTCTAGTCTATAGTCTAGTCTATAGTCTAGTCTATAGTCTAGTCTATAGTCTAGTCTATAGTCTAGTCTATAGTCTAGTCTATAGTCTAGTCTATAGTCTAGTCTATAGTCTAGTCTATAGTCTAGTCTATAGTCTAGTCTATAGTCTAGTCTATAGTCTAGTCTATAGTCTAGTCTATAGTCTAGTCTATAGTCTAGTCTATAGTCTAGTCTATAGTCTAGTCTATAGTCTAGTCTATAGTCTGGTCTATAGTCTAGTCTATAGTCTAGTCTATAGTCTAGTCTATAGTCTAGTCTATAGTCTAGTCTATAGTCTAGTCTATAGTCTAGTCTATAGTCTAGTCTATAGTCTAGTCTATAGTCTAGTCTATAGTCTAGTCTATAGTCTAGTCTATAGTCTAGTCTATAGTCTAGTCTATAGTCTAGTCTATAGTCTAGTCTATAGTCTAGTCTATAGTCTAGTCTATAGTCTAGTCTATAGTCTAGTCTATAGTCTAGTCTATAGTCTAGTCTATAGAGTCTATAGTCTAGTCTATAGTCTAGTCTATAGTCTAGTCTATAGTCTAGTCTATAGTCTAGTCTATAGTCTAGTCTATAGTCTAGTCTATAGTCTAGTCTATAGTCTAGTCTATAGTCTAGTCTATAGTCTAGTCTATAGTCTAGTCTATAGTCTAGTCTATAGTCTAGTCTATAGTCTAGTCTATAGTCTAGTCTATAGTCTAGTCTATAGTCTAGTCTATAGTCTAGTCTATAGTCTAGTCTATAGTCTAGTCTATAGTCTAGTCTATAGTCTAGTCTATAGTCTAGTCTATAGTCTAGTCTATAGTCTAGTCTATAGTCTAGTCTATAGTCTAGTCTATAGTCTAGTCTATAGTCTAGTCTATAGTCTAGTCTATAGTCTAGTCTAGTCTAGTCTATAGTCTAGTCTATAGTCTAGTCTATAGTAGTCTATAGTCTAGTCTATAGTCTAGTCTATAGTCTAGTCTATAGTCTAGTCTATAGTCTAGTCTATAGTCTAGTCTATAGTCTAGTCTATAGTCTAGTCTATAGTCTAGTCTATAGTCTAGTCTATAGTCTAGTCTATAGTCTAGTCTATAGTCTAGTCTATAGTCTAGTCTATAGTCTAGTCTATAGTCTAGTCTATAGTCTAGTCTATACTCTAGTCTATAGTCTAGTCTATAGTCTAGTCCATACATTGGACATTGAATTGTAGTCCTATTTAAAGATTTTTAGTTAGAAACAGCTAGAATTATTCAGATTAATTACAAATGATATTGAAATTTCTATTTGCAAATTATCTAATTGAACAAGGTTATTATTTTAATTATTACAATTTTAAACAATTAATTTTACAAATATTTACATAACGTGGTTATGTATATTAAATTTCATTTTATCTAAATATTGTTTTCATTTTTTTGTTGGTTTTGCTACTATTTTGAAAATTTAATTATGTATAATTAATATTTTCATAACCCTACTCACAGTAAAGGTTGCAATCTCTGCGGTGTTATTGTATTGTGAATATTGTTGACTTTTGTGTATTTTAATATTGTGTCCACATTGTGGTCTTTTTGTAATTCCAATATTGTTTACCTGTATACAAATTGAGATGGTTCGTTCGTGGCTTGGTTGCCAGTTTGGATCGGTAATGGACCTCCCCCACCCAAAAAAAATAAAAAAAAAAACGGCAAACAACAACGACATGGACTGCAAGCATAAAACAAACTTACAATTATTGTATTTGTATTGTCATTATTATAGTTGTTGTTGTTGGTTTTTTTATTGTTGGACATACTACATATATATAATTCTTAAATAAATAATGACAATAAACAATATCATTAGTCAGTCTTTAGTCATTGGAGTGTTTGTTGTTTTTTTTGTGTGTTTGTTTGTATTGTTAATATTTTTGATTTCCAACAACAATGGATATTTTTCGTATTCATAATGTTGTCTCTCTTGTATTAATGTTGTTGTTTTATTTGTATTCATTTATTGTCTCTTACAGCGATATAAATAAACATTTGCATTTCGGTCATTATTTCTTTTTTTGTTTTTTTGCAATCATTGTTTTGGTTGACATTACTTTTTATGGTTCCGTTTGTTGGAACCAACAACAATTTGTTGTTTTGTTTACAAACTGCGCATGCGCCACTTCAAGATACAGTAAAGTATAGAAAAAGTGGACTGAGGGTTTTGATTTTTACTCGGGTATGTACTAGACTATAGACCAGACTATAGACTAGACTATAGACTAGCCTATAGACTAGACCATAGACTAGAATATATACTAGACTAGACCATAGACTAGACTATATACTAGACTAGACTATAGACTAGATTGTAGACTAGACTAGACTAGACTATAGACTAGACTATAGACTAGACTATAGACTAGACTATAGACTAGACTATAGACTAGACTATAGACTAGACTATAGACTAGACTATAGACTAGACTATAGACTAGACTATAGACTAGACTATAGACTAGACTATAGACTAGACTATAGACTAGACTATAGACTAGACTATAGACTAGACTATAGACTAGACTATAGACTAGACTATAGACTAGACTATAGACTAGACTATAGACTAGACTATAGACTAGACTATAGACTAGACTATAGACTAGACTATAGACTAGACTATAGACTAAACTATAGACTAGACTATAGACTAGACTATAGACTAGACTATAGACTAGCCTATAGACTAGACTATAGACTAGACTAGATTGTAGACTAGACTATAGACTAGACTAGACTATAGACTAGACTATAGACTAGACTATAGACTAAACTATAGACTAGACTATAGACTAGACTATAGACTAGACTATAGACTAGACTATAGACTAGACTATAGACTAGACTATAGACTAGACTATAGACTAGACTATAGACTAGACTATAGACTAGACTATAGACTAGACTATAGACTAGACTATAGACTAGACTATAGACTAGACTATAGACTAGACTATAGACTAGACTATAGACTAGACTATAGACTAGACTATAGACTAGACTATAGACTAGACTATAGACTAGACTATAGACTAGACTATAGACTAGACTATAGACTAGACTATAGACTAGACTATAGACTAAACTATAGACTAGACTATAGACTAGACTATAGACTAGACTATAGACTAGACTATAGACTAGACTATAGACTAGACTATAGACTAAACTATAGACTAGACTATAGACTAGACTAGACTCGACTAGTCTATAGACTAGACTAGACTATAGGCTAGACTATAGACTAGACTATAGACTAGACTATAGACTAGACTATAGACTAGACTATAGACTAGGCTATAGACTAGACTATAGACTAGACTATAGACTGGACTATAGACTAAACTATAGACTAGACTATAGACTAGACTATAGACTAGACTATAGACTAGACTATAGACTAGACTATAGACTAGACTATAGACTAGACTAGACTATAGACTAGACTATAGACTAGACTATAGACTAGACTAGACTATAGACTAGACTAGACTATAGACTAGACTAGACTAGACTAGACTAGACTAGACTATAGACTAGACTAGACTAGACTATAGACTAGACTAGACTATAGACTAGACTAGACTATAGACTAGACTAGACTATAGACTAGACTAGACTATAGACTAGACTATAGAGTAGACTATAGACTAGACTATAGACTAGACTATAGACTAGACTATAGACTAGACTATAGACTAGACTATAGACTAGACTATAGACTAGACTATAGACTAGACTATAGACTAGACTATAGACTAGGCTATAGACTAGGCTATAGACTAGACTATAGACTAGACTATAGACTAGACTATAGGCTAGACTATAGACTAGACTATAGGACTATAGACTAGACTATAGGCTAGACTATAGACTAGACTATAGACTAGACTATAGACTAGACTATAGACTAGACTATAGACTAGACTATAGACTAGACTATAGACTAGACTATAGACTAGACTATAGACTAGACTATAGACTAGACTATAGACTAGACTATAGACTAGACTATAGACTAGACTATAGACTAGACTATAGACTATAGACTAGACTATAGACTAGACTATAGACTAGACTATAGACTAGACTATAGACTAGACTATAGACTAGACTATAGACTAGACTATAGACTAGACTATAGACTAGACTATAGACTAGACTATAGACTAGACTATAGACTAGACTATAGACTAGACTATAGACTAGACTATAGACTAGACTATAGACTAGACTATAGACTAGACTATAGACTAGACTATAGACTAGACTAAGACTAGACTATAGACTAGACTATAGACTAGACTATAGACTAGACTATAGACTAGACTATAGACTAGACTATAGACTAGACTATAGACTAGACTATAGACTAGACTATAGACTAGACTATAGACTAGACTGTAGACTAGACTACAGACTAGACTACAGACTAGACTATAGACTAGACTATAGACTAGACTATAGACTAGACTATAGACTAGACTATAGACTAGACTATAGACTAGACTATAGACTAGACTATAGACTAGACTATAGACTAGACTATAGACTAGACTATAGACTAGACTATAGACTAGACTATAGACTAGACTATAGACTAGACTATAGACTAGACTATAGACTAGACTATAGACTAGACTATAGACTAGACTATAGACTAGACTATAGACTAGACTATAGACTAGACTATAGACTAGACTATAGACTAGACTATAGACTAGACTATAGACTAGACTATAGACTAGACTATAGACTAGACTATAGACTAAACTATAGACTAGACTATAGACTAGACTATAGACTAGCCTATAGACTAGACTATAGACTAGACTAGATTGTAGACTAGACTATAGACTAGACTATAGACTAGACTATAGACTAGACTATAGACTAGACTATAGACTAGACTATAAACTAGACTATAGACTAGACTATAGACTAGACTAGACTAGATAGAATAGACTAGACTATAGACTAGACTATAGACTAGACTATAGACTAGACTATAGACTAGACTATAGACTAGACTATAGACTAGACTATAGACTAGACTATAGACTAGACTATAGACTAGACTATAGACTAGACTATAGACTAGACTATAGACTAAACTATAGACTAGACTATAGACTAGACTATAGACTAGACTATAGACTAGACTATAGACTAGACTATAGACTAGACTATAGACTAAACTATAGACTAGACTAGACTAGACTAGACTAGACTATAGACTAGACTAGACTATAGGCTAGACTATAGACTAGACTATAGACTAGACTATAGACTAGACTATAGACTAGACTATAGACTAGACTATAGACTAGGCTATAGACTAGACTATAGACTAGACTATAGACTAGACTATAGACTAAACTATAGACTAGACTATAGACTAGACTATAGACTAGACTATAGACTAGACTATAGACTAGACTATAGACTAGACTATAGACTAGACTATAGACTAGACTAGACTATAGACTAGACTAGACTATAGACTAGACTATAGACTAGACTATAGACTAGACTAGACTATAGACTAGACTAGACTATAGACTAGACTAGACTATAGACTAGACTAGACTATAGACTAGACTAGACTATAGACTAGACTAGACTATAGACTAGACTAGACTATAGACTAGACTAGACTATAGACTAGACTAGACTATAGACTGGACTATAGAGTAGACTATAGACTAGACTATAGACTAGACTATAGACTAGACTATAGACTAGACTATAGACTAGACTATAGACTAGACTATAGACTAGACTATAGACTAGACGACTAGACTATAGACTAGACTATAGACTAGACTATAGACTAGACTATAGACTAGACTATAGACTAGACTATAGACTAGACTATAGACTAGGCTATAGACTAGACTATAGACTAGACTATAGGCTAGACTATAGACTAGACTATAGACTAGACTATAGACTAGACTATAGGCTAGACTATAGACTAGACTATAGACTAGACTATAGACTAGACTATAGACTAGACTATAGACTAGACTATGGACTAGACTATAGACTAGACTATAGACTAGACTATAGACTAGACTATAGACTAGAGACTTAGACTATAGACTAGATAGACTACTATAGACTAGACTATAGACTAGACTATAGACTAGACTATAGACTAGACTATAGACTAGACTATAGACTAGACTATAGACTAGACTATAGACTAGACTATAGACTAGACTATAGACTAGACTATAGACTAGACTATAGACTAGACTATAGACTAGACTATAGACTAGACTATAGACTAGACTATAGACTAGACTATAGACTAGACTATAGACTAGACTATAGACTAGACTATAGACTAGACTATAGACTAGACTATAGACTAGACTATAGACTAGACTATAGACTAGACTATAGACTAGACTATAGACTAGACTATAGACTAGACTATAGACTAGACTATAGACTAGACTATAGACTAGACTATAGACTAGACTATAGACTAGACTATAGACTAGACTATAGACTAGACTATAGACTAGACTATAGACTAGACTATAGACTAGACTATAGACTAGACTATAGACTAGACTATAGACTAGACTATAGACTAGACTATAGACTAGACTATAGACTAGACTATAGACTAGACTATAGACTAGACTATAGACTAGACTATAGACTAGACTATAGACTAGACTATAGACTAGACTATAGACTAGACTATAGACTAGACTATAGACTAGACTATAGACTAGACTATAGACTAGCTATAGACTAGACTATAGACTAGACTATAGACTAGACTATAGACTAGACTATAGACTAGACTATAGACTAGACTATAGACTAGACTATAGACTAGACTATAGACTAGACTTAGACTAGACTAGACTAGACTATAGACTAGACTATAGACTAGACTATAGACTAGACTATAGACTAGACTATAGACTAGACTATAGACTAGACTATAGACTAGACTATAGACTAGACTATAGACTAGACTATAGACTAGACTATAGACTAGACTATAGACTAGACTATAGACTAGACTATAGACTAGACTATAGACTAGACTATAGACTAGACTATAGACTAGACTATAGACTAGACTATAGACTAGACTATAGACTAGACTATAGACTAGACTATAGACTAGACTATAGACTAGACTATAGACTAGACTATAGACTAGACTATAGACTAGACTATAGACTAGACTATAGACTAGACTATAGACTAGACTATAGACTAGACTATAGACTAGACTATAGACTAGACTATAGACTAGACTATAGACTAGACTATAGACTAGACTATAGACTAGACTATAGACTAGACTATAGACTAGACTATAGACTAGACTATAGACTAGACTATAGATAGACTATAGACTAGACTATAGACTAGACTATAGACTAGACTATAGA